>NC_056600.1:27570373-27626674 GCF_018340385.1 Cyprinus carpio | reverse complement strand
CACAGGGCTGTAGCTTTAGTGTAGTGAAGCTTCAGTTAATGAAAAGGTAACTGTTAGGCGATTAGCCTTTACTACATTTTTCCAAGTAGCTTGCCCAACCACTTGACTGTAAGAACAATTATGTGGAAGGAACTAAAAAAGGTACTATTCGCTCATTTTTCTTCCGAGGATTTTTTTTGTAAAGATCCACTAGGACATTGAAACCTGTGCCTGAAGACCACAAAATGCTAATGTGGAATTTAAAACACAAGGTAAGGAACACACTGTGTACAAAATAAATACGTAATTGTATCTAGTCATATAAACAGTCCCACTGTGTCCTAATTTTATAGACTTTTGTGTAGCACACTAACTAACCAGTACACCAGCTTAACAACTATAATTGTTCAGAATGGTGCAAGTTACTAGTTAATTAAGAAAACTACATCTAATATACATAAATTGTTTCAATAATTCAATGTCCTGTTAAAAAAAATCCCAACTCATAAAGAGTGTTGCTATTTATTTAATCAAACCTTAAAAATCAACGGTTTTATAATTTTTTTTTAACAAAAAACATTTAAAGACTGCCAATATTTTTCGCCTGAGACCTCAAACAAGTAGCGAATATCGTTGTGTATTCGCTACGTATTTAAAAACGCTGTTTTGTGTAATAGTGTTTAGCAATGATGGTCATCACACAAGATGACATCACATGTCATTTAGTCAACTTTTAGGCAACAAATCGATCTTCCTTTAGCAACTTCCCGCCATGAAACATTATGTTCGGCAACACTGAGTAGTGCACACGCACCTCAAGTCGATCTTCTAATCCTGGTAGCCAGCGCAGCCATCAGGACTTATCACGGAAGGAATGTCTCCAAAGAATTGTGTTTTTGGTTTTTTGTAAGGGAAAGATTACATTTATTTCAGCTTCCTAAAGTAACGCCACGTTATGTAAACAGCGGATGCAGTTTTTCTTTTTTCTGGAGCATCAACAACAGTATTCACCAAGTGTGTTGTGTTGATAATCGTTTTAGAGAACGAGGCCCAGTTCGACGACACTCGCAAAGGATTTGCACTATATGCGTTTCGATACTGAAAGATGGAGCTGTACCGAGTTATAAAAGGTCCCTGTCTCATAATTCGAGAAATGCAGACGATAACGGATGAAATCTGCAATCAAAATGTGTGTGTCTTCGTTGCATTCGGACCGCCAAGTGCTCGTCAATCCCTTATAGCTCCACCCATCGCCACGCCACCCAAGGAGTCTGCGGCTTTTTCTGGACGTTGAAACTGTATAAACAGCTGTATATTTCTTTTATAAATAGTAATAAACTAAAGGCTTTTGGAGATATGAAGGATGCAGAGTACTACTCTATAGGATACTATCCAAGATTAACATGCAAACTGGGTTCAAAACTGTGTGTGTTATGTCCCCTTTAACATTAGTTAATTCATTAGTTAAGCAAAAACTGCCAATGAAAAATTCATAGTTTATTTCAACCATTTAATAACACGCTTGTTAAAAAAATCAAAGTATAACTGTAACTAATTTAATGACCTGAGCTGTGTTTTTTTTTTTTTTTTTTTTAAGGGGGTGCAGTCTGTAAGTAATTAGCCTCTTTGTCGCCATCTCTGTTTAAAATCTGAAATTGCAGTTTATTGGCAGAAGTTAAATCATCTGTAAGGGATAATTATATTACTTTATCTTTGAAAAAAAATCTTACCCTGGGCTTCGACCCCTATAACTTTGTCCCTCACTATTCTAATTCTATTAAAAAAAAAAAAAAAAAAAAAAAAAAAAAAAATGTAACTACATTTCTAATCTTTTTGTATCCTATCTATTTTTTCTTTTCATTTTATATACAATTATAAAAAAGACCTCTATCACTAGCTTGCTCTATTCTTTTTCTATCGCTCTATCTGTTTTACTTTTTATTTTATTATATTATTTAAAAGCCCTTGCTACGTATACTGTGTTTGAGGCTACTGAGACTTGTTATAGCAACTTATATATCATTGCTCTTTTGTTGTTTTTGATTGCTCCCATTGTCCTCATTTGGTAAGTCGCTTTGGATAAAAGCATCTGCTAAATGACTAAAATGTAAATGTAAGTAAATGTAAGTGGGTTTATTTTAGATTTATTTGACCAGGGACAGTCCACAACAATAATACTCAATGATTACATCTGGCTCCGCACAGTAAATTTTAGATTTTAATGAAAAACATACATACAGTTTTCAAAACATTTAGTTGTAGGCAATTATGTTTTAGCATTCAGCTGCATGTACAAAAACTACTGGATCATCAGCATACATCTGGATGTTGGAATTGAGACATTACATTTGGCAAATCATTTATGTGCAGAGTAAATAAAAGTGGGCCCAAAATCGAACCTTGTGGGAGACCTGCTGACAAGGAAATAACACTTGATTGATGATTCTTTGCGACATTAAAATTTGATACCATCACATGCCTAGTTTCAGGCACTTTCTCTGGGTCTGATGGGTCAATGTAAAAGGACAGAATCTTGCACAAAAAATGCAACAGAGTCAAAAACAATGAAACATGCTGATCTCTGGAACTTGTATCTGGTACAGTGGTTTCATTGTAATATACATACTGTATAAATCACCTTCACATTTAGAAACAGATTGTATTGATCATGTTAAAACATTATTGCAGTGGGCTGTAGCAGACTCAGTCAAATAAAAAATATAATGATTCTACAGGGCTGTTGAATGCTTGAATCTGATTGACTGATGGATGTTCTAAGGTGTGCATAAATCTGGACATTTGTTATGTAAAGTGAAAGGAAACTTTTTGTTAATTACGCACAGACATTTGGAACTCTATTATGCACTTGATTAACTGCAATGAATATTCATGTACTGATAACAAACAACTTTTACATTTACAATGTACAATCTTATTTACAACCTATTTACATTCCAATTAATTTGCGGATCTTGCGAACTGACACAAACACATTACTAGTCATTAGTGGTAACTTTTGAAACTCATGTATAAAACTCTGCGCTATTGTCACATGACATTAGGCCCACACATGTCCCCTTTTAGTTTGCATTTTTACTTTGTTCTGTTTCCTGTGATTTGTATATAGTTCCTTTGTAGACCATTTGTTTATTGGCAGGTTGGGAAGGTTAATTTTAAAATGTATTTCACTGTAGACTACAAAATACTTAAGAATACTTTAGAATACTAATAAGGTATGTAACGCAAAAATTACATCCACCAATCATAGGACCTGGTATTCTTAGAGAAAAAAAAATGCTGATGCTCAAGAATGAAACATGATGCATTAAGAGCCGTGGTGTGTAAACTTTTGAATTTTTTGAAATTTTACTTATTTTGTCTTCTGGGAAATATGTAATTATTAGCTATACTAAAAAACAAAATGCATTGCTTGAGCATAAGTAAATGTTTCCACCTGTTGTAATATTTGTAATATTTGTAATATTTAGTGTGAAAAAACTGATATCAAAGTCATGCAGTCACAGCTGGAAAGGGGTCAAATATGCAGAAGATGCTGGAAAACCTGAGAATGTGCCGGAGATGGAGGATTTTTCTGAAAAGCGGCCTGTTTAACTGTTCGGGACAATTATTACATTTATGCATATTCTGTAAGTGGTATGAAATGGAACTTATGAACTGTAGCTTAGGATGCTTTTGAGTGCAAAGTCAGAAAATCACCAATTGCTGATTACATTAATTGTCCATTACAGTTTACATTAATGATTAAAAGTAATAAATTACATTAGAATTCAAAGTAGTTACTTTGGTAATCTAAAATACTTTTCAGATGTAACTGTCATTTAATTACCACCCATTTAAAATGTAACTAATAAAATAGTTACTCATACTGTATGTAACTTACAAAAAACGGCAATTATTGTCTGATCAAGTGATTTCTTTCTTAGCTTTGATGTTCTCTTTTTTAATAGAAAAGGACACAGAGATAAGGAAAAAAAAAATGTGTTGCATGAAAGCATCAGCACAACTGCAGGACCACAACCATTACGCAAAGAAGAAAACATCTGGGGCCATATTTTAACGATCTAAGAGCATGGACAAAAGCGCATGGCTCAAGTGCACTTAGGGCGTGTCTGAATCCACTTTGCTAGTTTAACGACAAGAAAAAGGGCCGGCACATGGTCTAAAATGTCCCTATTCTGTTAATGAGTAATGGTGTGTTTTGGGGGTAACATGCAATAAACCAGAGTCTCATCTACCATTCCCTTTAAAAGCCAGTTGCGCTAGCATCATGTCGGATTCGCTTGTTTTTTCAGTCATAGAGCAATAAGTAAAATCTCCATAAGAGGAGATACAACTATTTGAAAATACGACACGATCCAAAGTTCATGGGAAGGAAAATGAGGCGGACAGCTTTAGTTTTCTTTATTTTGTAAAAGCAATGCAGTTATCGCGCCGGCACCTCACACGCACACATATCATATCGATTTTTTTTGCCTACTTGACTTTGCAGCCTGGTAATTATTAAAATAAAATAACATATACAAAGTTGCAAAGCTTTTATGTCAATAATGCAGATAAAGTGCAAAGCCCATACATAATAAATAATATTTGAGCATCCAGATACATTGCGAATATGGAAACATTTGGATTTGTGCTGAATAAGTGAGAGAGGTAGGCTTCAGTTTCATTTTAAATTAATTCGTTTTTGGCTTGATGTTTATATTGCCTATACTGTAAAATTGAGATGATTTGTTGTGTAGAGAAGGGAACTAAAATAGCCTAGTTGCATTTATAATGTTTGTAAAAATTTTGCTTTATCTGTGTTTTAGCCTACATTGTTTTTGAATATAATAATAAAATACGACATACAGCCTAGTAACTTGTGTTTTCCTCTCAAAACGCAATTTTATACAAGTAGCACTTAACCATGCAGCAAACATTTTTAAATATCTGGTAATAATGCTTTAATGTCTTTAAAGCATTGACAGTTTTTCCTATCGTTTAATACATTTGATGATGATGATGCATCGCCTATGACTAAGCGCAAGATATGCAGATCAAAACCCTCTTCATGTTTTTTCTTTTTGCATAATAAAAAAAAAAACATTGTACTTTATTGTTCTTCTTCTTATTAATTTTATAGGCAAAGAAAAAGTAAGAAAAAAAATTAATAACCAGTATTTTTTCTACCAAAACAGGTTTTGGAATGGTAATAATACAGAGCAATGCAGGAACAGAAATGTTAAAATACTGTTTGTGCTAAGAGTAAATGGATTAAAAAAAAAAAAACATTTTTAAGTCCCGATTTTAAGAGATGTATAAAAAAAAAAATATATATATATATATATATAATAAATATATATATATATATATATATATATATATATATATTTTTTATATAAACAAATATGTCCAGTATGACTTGAACCAACAGGGTGGACATATTTTTACACTATTAACTATTAAAAGTCTTCTAAAATGAGGAGAAGAGGAAACTTCTATGACTGATGTTAACATAAGTTGTTTCTGTTCAGTCTGTTAATAAAGTCACGGTAGGAAATCCATTGTTTCCTCCGTGTCATGTTTTGTGTTTGTTGTTGTACTCACGTAGTCTCCATGTGCTCGTTTGGTTGATTGTTGTCACCTGTGTGTTGATTGTCTCGCTCCAGCTGATCCTCATCTCCACTCAGCTACATATACTCACTCATCTCTCTGTCTGTTGTCAGATCCTCATTCATGTCTCCACTGCCTAGTTGGTTTACCGTCTTCCGTGTTCGTGTGCTGGATTGTATTCGTGTTGTCGTCTTCGTGTCAGTGTTCCGGTCTGTTCCTGGTTTCATCCATTGACCGTCTTCACCTTCACCTGCGACTTCACCATCCAGCTCTTCTCACGCCACCGTAGACCTTCGTTGCCATTGCCTACATTCTGGACTCTGATTTCAATAAACTTCTTCTGATTGCCTGCAATTGCTTCCTCCTCTTTTACCAGCCGTCACAGTAGGATCTGACCATCATGGAAGCAGCAGGCGATCGCTCCCCATCTCATCTAGAGGAGTTTTTGCAGAGAGCCGTTGATCGCATGGATCGCCAAGACAAGGCGATAGATGAGATGGGTCGAGCTTTCCAAGCAATGGTGACGAAGGTGTCCGAGCTCGCTCTCCAGGCTCAACGACAACAACAACCGCCCACCCGCTGCGCCTCCCACGCCACCCACACCGCCGATCGTCTCCGGAGGGATTTCCCAGTCCGAACCACGCCTCCCCATCCCTGAGAAATATGCGGGTGAGCCAAAGTTTTGTCGATCATTTCTGTCTCATTGTTCTCTGCACTTCGCCCTGCAGCCCCGCACGTTTCACACCGAGGAAATGAAGGTGGCATTCGTCTTGTCACTACTGACGGGGAGGGCTGCCCTCTGGGGGACGGCGGTGTGGGAGAACCAAGACAGCTGCTGTGCCTCGTTCCACGCCCTTTCGGAGGAGATGAGACGGGGTCTTCGACCGCTCCGTCGCCGGGAGGGAGGCGGCTAGACTTCTCACGGACCTACGTCAGGAAGACAGGTCCGTAGCCGACTATTCTATTGAGTTCCGCACCCTGGCTGCGGAGTGTAAGTGGAACGAAGAGGCGCAGTGGGATCACTTCCTGCATGGGTTGGCTGACCGCATCCAACAGGAGATCCGCGCCGTCGAGCTCCCCACTTCTCTCAATGGCCTGATCGACCTCACCATCAGAGTAGACAACCGACTCGACCAAGCCGCCAGACGGAGGGGGAGAGCAGTTCTCGCGACCAGACCGGAGGCTCAGCGTCAGCGCTCAGAGGTTGCGGTCAGCCCACCGGGAGATCTTGAACCCATGCAGGTGGGGCGAGCTCGGCTCTCCCGGGAGGAGAGGATCAGGCGGAGATCCCTGGGACTATGTTTATACTGCGGCAGCCAAGAACATCACATCCAGCGCTGTCCGGTAAAAGACCAAGCCCGATAGTAAAACGGAGGCTACTATCGGGTGGGATCTCTGCCAGGAAGACCTCATCTACATCGACACTCCTTCCGGTGAGTCTACGGTGGTCCACCAACGCACTCGATCATCACGCTTTGTTGGATTCTGGGGCAGAGGGTAGTTTTATGGACTGTAAGTTGGCTACTAAACTCAACATTCCTCTCACCTCCCTCAAACACCCCATTGCACCTTTTGCACTCAACGGACACAGACTGCCAGTCATCACACAGACCACTGTACCGGTTTCTCTCATCACATCTGGCAACCATACGGAGGAGATTTCATTTTACATCACGGACTCACCTCAATCCCCCATTGTTCTAGGTCACACCTGGCTCCAGAAACACAACCCCAGGATCAATTGGCGCCTCGGATCTGTGGTTAGCTGGAGCGAGGAGTGTCATTTGTCTTGTCTTTTGTCTGCTGGTGTTAATGTTTCTGAGTCTGTGTTTCAGGGGGAAGCAGTGGATTTGGCTAACGTGCCCGCGGAGTAGTACACGACCTGAAGGAGGTGTTCAGTAAGTCTCGGGCTGATTCTCTTCCTCCTCATCGTCCCTATGACTGTGCGATAGAGTTATTGCCAGGAACTTCTCCGCCTAAGGGCAAGTTATATTCTTTGTCTATTCCAGAGACGGCGGCCATGGAGAAATATATATCCAGTTCTCTAGCAACGGGGTTCATCCGCCCTTCTTCTTCTCCAGCGGGGGCGGGGTTCTCTTTTTGTGGGAAAGAAGGACGGATCCTTGCGACCTTGCATTGACTACCGAGGGCTGAACAACATAACGGTAAAGAATACCTATCCTTTGCCGCTTATGTCTTCAGCTTTTGAGAGGTTGCAGGGAGCGTCCGTTTTCACTAAATTGGACTTACGTAATGCTTATCATTTGGTCCGCATCAGGGAGGGGGATGAGTGGAAGACTGCCCTTTAACACCCCTAGAGGCCATTTTGAGTACTGCGTGATGCCTTTCGGGCTAACGAACTCGCCGGCAGTCTTCCAAGCACTCGTTAATGACGTGTTGCGAGACATGGTCGATCTGTTCATATATGTTTACCTGGATGACATATTGATTTTTTCTTCGTCTCTCCAGGAACACGTGCAACACGTACGACGAGTGCTTCTGCGGTTGCTAGAGAATGGATTGTTTGTCAAGGCGGAGAAATGCGTTTTTTCATGCACAGTCTGTTTCTTTTCTAGGACACATCATTTCGACTGAGGGTGTTCGCATGGATCCTGAGAAGGTTAAGGCTGTGGTAAATTGGCCATCCCCAGAGTCTCGCAAGGCCCTGCAGAGATTTCTGGGGTTCGCCAATTTTTATCGGCGTTTCATTCGCAATTTCAGCCAACTAGCCGCTCCTCTGACCGCCTTGACCTCCCCTAGTTTGACGTTCAGGTGGTCAAACGCAGCCGAGGCTGCGTTTGCCAAACTGAAAAGCTGCTTTGTTTCAGCTCCCATTCTCGTCACCCCTGATCGCTCACGTCAATTCATAGTGGAGGTCGACGCGTCAGAGGTGGGGGTAGGAGCAGTGTTGTCCCAACGCGCATCCTCAGACGGAAAGGTGCATCCTTGCGCGTATTATTCTCACCGTTTATCTCCTGCAGAGGTTAATTATGACATTGGCAATCGAGAGTTGTTGGCAGTCAAACTTGCACTGGAAGAATGGCGTCACTGGCTTGAAGGGTCGGGTGTACCTTTCATTGTATGGACGGACCATAAGAATCTCGAATACATTAGAACCGCCAAAAGACTTAACTCCAGGCAGGCTCGGTGGGCATTGTTTTTCGGTCGTTTCGATTTTACACTTTCTTACCGGCCAGGTTCCAAGAACATCAAACCCGATGCTTTATCCCGTCTTTTTGAGCGTTCCGATCGTACTGCTACTCCCGAGCCCATTTTTACCGGGGACCATCATTATCTCCGCGCTCAGATGGGAGGTCGAATCGAAGGTGTTGACTGCCTTAGAAGGGGTAACGCCCCCGGCTCGTTGCCCACCGAACCGATTGTTTGTGCCGGAGGGGTTACGGTCAGACGTTCTCCAGTGGGGTCATTGTTCCAGTGTTGCTTGTCACCCAGGGGTTAGTAGAACTAGGTTTCTAGTCAAGCAACGATTTTGGTGGCCTGGTATGGCTCGTGACGTCCACGACTTCGTCTTGGCTTGTTCAGTTTGCGCTATTGGTAAGACTTCCAATCGACCTCCAGATGGGTTACTCTTACCGCTGTCTGTCCCTTCGAGACCCTGGTCCCACATTTCGCTAGATTTCATTACCGCCCTCCCGCCCTCTAAGGGCAATACGGTGATTTTAACCGTAGTGGACCGGTTCTCGAAGGCGACTCATTTTATTCCCTTGCCCAAATTACCATCAGCCAAGGAAACAGCGGTAGCTGTCATTGACCACGTCTTCCGTATACATGGCCTTCCGACAGACGTGGTTTCTGACATGGGTCCCCAATTTGTGTCCAAATTTTGGCGAGAATTTTGTAAATTGTTAGGAGCGACTGTTAGTCTTTCTTCCGGGTTCCATCCCCAGAGCAATGGTCAAACCGAGCGAGCCAATCAGGATGTCGAAAGGGTTTTGCGATGTTTGGCTTCCAATAATCCTTCGTCCTGGTGTCAGCAACTCTCAATTGTGGAGTACGCACACAATTCTTTACCAGTGTCATCTACGGGCATGTCTCCATTTAGGTGTAGTTTAGGGTACCAACCACCTAATTTTGTCAGTACGGAATCCGAGGTTTCGGTCCCCTCCGCACACGCACTTGTCCAGAGGTGTCACCGCACCTGGACCAGAGCTCGCAGAGCTCTGCTCCAGGCTAGGTCGCGCACCAAGGCTAAGGCCGATCGCCACCGGTCGAAGCCTCCCCGTTACGTCGTCGGTCAAAGAGTGTGGCTTTCTACCCAGAATATTCAGATGCGTTCCGTTTCGAATAAGCTTGCTCCCAAATTTATTGGCCCGTTTTCTGTTACCAAAATCATTAATCCGGTAACAGTGCGTCTTAGCCTTCCTCCGGCGTACAGGAGGGTTCATCCCGTGTTCCATGTGTCCAAAATTAAACCGGTGATTTTTTTTTCCCGTCTTAACCCGCCTGCCCCGGTTCCCCCCCCGCCTCGTATCGTTAATGGGGAAACCACATATTTGGTTAATCGTATTCCGGACTCTAGACGGAGGGGACGCGGATTTCAGTACTTGGTGGATTGGGAAGGTTACGGTCCGGAGGAGAGAAGGTGGGTTCCTGCTCGGGACATACTGGATCACCGCCTTATTGATGATTACAATCTACAGGTAAAGCAGGCTGGGAACGTCAGGTGACGTCCTAGGGGGGGAGGGGGTACTGTCACGGTAGGAAATCCATTGTTTCCTCCGTGTCATGTTTTGTGTTTGTAGTTGTGTACTCACGTAGTCTCCATGTGCTCGTTTGGTTGATTGTTGTCAACTGTGTGTTGATTGTCTCGCTCCAGCTGATCCTCATCTCCACTCAGCTACATATACTCACTCATCTCTCTGTCTGTTGTCAGATCCTCATTCATGTCTCCACTGCCTAGTTGGTTTACCGTCTTCCGTGTTCGTGTGCTGGATTGTATTCGTGTTGTCGTCTTCGTGTCAGTGTTCCGGTCTGTTCCTGGTTTCATCCATTGACCGTCTTCACCTTCACCTGCGACTTCACCATCCAGCTCTTCTCACGCCACCGTAGACCTTCGTTGCCATTGCCTACATTCTGGACTCTGATTTCAATAAACTTCTTCTGATTGCCTGCAATTGCTTCCTCCTCTTTTACCAGCCGTCACACACAGTGCATGAACATACAGATATCTGTTTCTACATACCCCTGAGAGAAAATGTGGGAAAACACCTCTGTCACATGCATCAGTTCCTTTTTTCATCCCCTTCCTTCCCCTCACCCATCCTCCCTCCACTTGGTTCACTCAGAATGGTCAGTAGAATAATATAATGGTCTACATGAATGCAAGTAATATTTACAGTCATGTTTGGTTATCATTTGAATTGTCTAGGACGGTAATACAGATCCTATTAGAGTTTATAGACATATTTTGCTTACTGTAGACGTTGTGTCATTTCCCAGAGCTTTTCATGCAAATTACCATCTGCCCCTAAATGGTGTTAACATATCTAGGTCTTGATCAATGCAAATTCCAATTGTTAGTTCCCATCTCCATTTCGGTGGATGTCTGTCTTGGTCTGAGGTATTTAAGTGAAAACTGCTAGAAGATCAGGGTGATTCTGTATTCCTTAGTAAATGATACTGCATGATTCACTGTATGTCCACACACTCTACACTATGTACAGGTGCATTTCAATAAATTAGAATGTCATAGAAAAGTTAATTTACTTCAGTAATTCAACTCAAATTGTGAAACTTGTGTATTAAATAAATTCAATGCACACTGACTGAAGTAGTTTAATTCTTTTGGTTCTTTTAATTGTGATGATTCTGGCTCACATTTAACAAAAAGTGAAAAAGTGAAAGTGAAGTGACATAACAGCCAAGTATGGTGACTCATACTCAGAATTTGTGCTCTGCATTTAACCCATCCAAAGTGCACACACACAGCAGTGAACACACACACCCGGAGCAGAGGGCAGCCATTTATGCTGTGGCGCCCAGGGAGCAGTTGGGGGTTCAGTGCCTTGCTCAAGGGCACCTCAGTTGTGGTATTGCCGGCCCGAGACTCGAACCTTAGGGTTAGGAGTCAAACTCTCTAACCAGTAGGCCACCAATTCTCAACAAATTAGAATACTTCATAAGACCAATAAAAAAATAAAAAAATAAAAAATACAAAACATTTTTAGTAAATTGTTGGCCTTCTGGAAAGTATGTTTATTTACTGTACATGTACTCAATACTTGGTAGGGGCTCCTAATTACTGCCTCAATTCGGCGTGGCATTGAGGTGATCAGTTTGTGGCACTGCTGAGGTGGTATGGAAGCCCAGGTTTCTTTGACAGTGGCCTTCAGCTCATCTGCATTTTTTGGTCTCTTGTTTCTCATTTTCCTCTTGAGAATACCTCATAGATTCCCTCTGGGGTTCAGGTCTGGTGAGTTTGCTGGCCAGTCAAGCACACCAACACCATGGTAATTTAACCAACCTTTGGTGCTTTTGGCAGTGTGGGCAGGTGCCAAATCCTGCTGGAAAATGAAATCAGCATCTTCAAAAAGCTGGCCAGCAGAAGGAAGCATGAAGTGCTCCACAATTACTTGGCAAACGGGTGCAGTGACTTTGGTTTTCAAAAAACACAATGGACCAACATCAGCAGATGACATTGCACCCCAAATCATCACAGACTGTGGAAACTTATCACTGGACTTCAAGCAACTTGGGCTATGAACTTCTCCACCCTTCCTCCAAACTCTAGTACCTTGGTTTCCAAATGAAATACAAAACTTGCTCTCATCTGAAAAGAGGACTTTGGACCACTGGGCAACAGTCCAGTTCTTCTTCTCCTTAGCCCAGGTAAGATGCCTCTGACGTTGTCTGTGGATCAGGAGTGGCTTAACAAGAGGAATACGACAACTGTAGTAGTCCATTCCTTGTGAAGTTCACTCAAATTCTTGAATCGATTTAGCTTGACAATCCTCATAAGGCTGCAGTTTCTCTCGGTTGGTTGTGCATCTTTTTCTTCCACACTTTTTCCTTCCACTCAACTTTCTGTTAACATGCCTTGATACAGCACTCTGTGAACAGCCAGCTTCTTTGAGGGGAAGTTGTGGCCTAGTGGTTAGAGAGTTTGACTCCTAACCCTAAGGTTGTGGCCAAGACCACAAGTGTGGGTATTTGGACAGGGTCAAGGTCTTAAAACTGCCCCATTAGTAAGAACCCTAAACACAGTTTCACATCAAAGTCTTAATAATTCAGTAATTCAATTTAACACTTGTATGATATTGTACAAGCCCCTGGATGGTCTAATCTGACACTATCACAATATTGGTAAATCAGTTGCGCTCTTCTGTAACAAATTTAGCTCAAAGTGAGATGTACATAATTAATCATAACGGGTTACTATTAACTACATTCATCTTCAGGAATTACTTGTAGCATTATATCATTAAAAGTACAATAAAATGATTTGTTCGTCAGCAGGGCGGACAGTGTTAATCGTTTATTGACTCTAAGTAAAATTATTTCTCTGGCCCACGAAAAATAATTTTACTACTAATACATTGCTCCTAGAGCATGTAACGAAACCGGAACGTTAAAGTGACCTCGTTCTGTGAGCAGCAAACACAGACGACCAAGTGTGAGTACATATGGATGTTTATTAAACTACACTACAGGGGAACATGCAACATCTGACTAGACACAAACTTACACACATTGAACATAGATGCCAACGCAAGGAAGGCATGGATAGAGAGATAGAGAGAGAGCGCACTGCAGACAGAGAGAGAGAGAGAGAGAGCGAGAGAGAGTGCACTGCAGAGAGTGAGAGAGCAAACGAGCGAGAGTGGAGAGTCATGGCAGTATTTACTCATAAACTAAATCACAACCTGTTAAGAACCATCAAATAATCTCATCACCTTAATTAAAAGGGGTCAAAGCCTAGAAGTGCATCTAAATAGTTAACAAGCAGTTACTTGCATTGGTTCTGTAGTTGCTGAGTAAAGTGTCCCGGTGCATGTATAATGCGTAGATTCCTGTTGAATCCTGTTAGGAGTGAAACCTTCGTCATTTCATCCATGGGTTGACTGCTCCGAAGTGAATCAACAAAGTTGCTGAAAACTGCCTGAAGGTCGGACTCCCCCCGGAAGGGGAGTCGCGAGGTGACCAAGGTGATGGGTGTCTCCAGGGAACCGCAAGTTAAGAGAGCAATGCCTTTTGGGTGTGGAAGAGGTTTTATCTGGTTTCCCAGTAACACACCTTTTGTTTGGATTGACCAATAACAAGGCATATAGTTTCAGCGGGAAAGTGTTTCTTTGTCTCAGTGACACCTGATTTGCATAATGTATTAATGGAGTGATTAACTGGTTATCTGGTAACCCAAACTATGTGTGGCAGGTAGAGATCGGTAAGTTCATCATTAGGCATTAGTTTATTCATTGGTTGGGGCCGATAGAGGGGGTTGGATTATGTGTATATAAATAACATGCGTGTGTGACTTAGATGAGCGTCACTTCCTGGGATCCCGTTTTTCGCTTCTGGTTCATGGACTGAGGGCTGCTGTGATTTTGGTTTTGCAGGACGATTGCGGCAACTGTAGTTATCTCCGTGGCTGCAGATATTGTGGCTTTGACTTATTGTTGGCGGCGGCGTGTGTCTCGCATATGCGACCACATTCAGGTAACGTTATGCGTTTTAATGGCTGTAATGGTGTGTGGATTTGCTTGCGTTTCGTTAGTAATTCATGCTTTTATTATAGTCAATATAATGCTGTGTATGGGCGGATGACGACTGTATATGCCGAGTTATTTTCCTTGCGTATCCTGAGCTCCACCGGCTGAGTGATTAAACCGAAACTATACTTCGCATTGCATCTATGGAGTATTATCTTCACTTCTACTGACTCCCGGGTCCCTGTGCCTGTTATCTGGTAGGTCTAATTCATGTGGGTTTTATTACATAAATGTTTTATGGTGACTGGTTAACATGACTAGTTTTCCCCTGTGTTGTAGAGTGATAGGGGCACGCAGTGACGTCACCGCTGTCTTGTTCCTGGTTGAACATTCATGAATTTCGTGTTAATACGGTTGTGAATCCGTTGAGTGTGGGAGTGTTTTTGTTTGCATTTATATGGTCCAGTTGTGTTTTGAATTAATTTGGTTAATTCTGTTATTGTGTGTTTGGCAGGCATTAAGTGTCAGCTGTGTTGCCTGCCTAAATCTTGTGTTAATTATTTTTTGTTGTGTTTGAGTGTGTGTGTGTGTGTGTGTGTGTGTGTGTGCTATTTTGTTTTACAGGAGCTGCAGACCTTTTATGGAGAGCAGGGCTGAAGTCTTTCTTTAGGTGGTGATGGGTGTTTCCTCACAGAGTGCTGTGATTTGCCGTGTGCACTGGGGCTTTTGGATTGGTGTGAGTGTGCAGTGTACTTAGAGTAAAGGCCTGTACGGCCGGTCATGTAGCCCAGGCTGCAGCTCCTCATTGTTGTCTTTCCTGGACCTTTTGTGTAATTGTGGGTCCCAGTCTCTTTTCAGTGAATGTGTTTTAAAATTTCTGTTATTGAATTTAAAATAAATTGTTCTATTTTTATACCAGTACCTCTGTCTCCATTGTCTATTTTGCCACAGAGTGGGGGACCTGTGTATATTATCTTTAATAAATTCCTTGGGTGAGATTCCCAGGGTGGCGTAGTCAGGCATTGTTAACCCTTTGGGTCCTTAATTCGATTTTAAGTTCACTTAAGTCATACCTTCCCTCTGCCATCTGGCCACAAACTGGCGTAGTCGGCAGGGTTAACCCTTTGGGTCCTTAATTCGATTTAAGTTCACTTAAGTCATACCTTCCCTCTGCCATCTGGCCACAAACGGTACAAATAGTATGATGCATTTTAGGCTCACATAGTAGAGATATTTAGCTAAGGCAAACCGAGAGGTTTAATTAGGTACCAAGAAAGATATGCAAGAGATAGAAACATAAAGATACATTCGTATGCTTGAATATAGGCACATAGAGGTCAACTAACATGACTAGAGAATCATAACTATGCTAGTATGAGCTGGGAAACATACAAACACACAGGAATATATCGTATATATTTGGAATGGCTTATATCCTGAGTTAAATGCAAGAAAGTTTGAGTGTGTGTGTGTGTGTGTATGTGTGAGAGCTGGCTGCTCAGCCGGGCCCATTAGATGTCTGGCATCGAGGTCTATCTAGTTATCTCGGAATGTGTTTGAAGTTGGATGGGAGACCTTAAAGAAGGTCTGCTCCGTATCTTCCAGATAATGGGGGTAAACCTTGCCATTAAGCACTTATATAAATGTATACTATGGGGCCAGATTCTGTAATTTATATGCAAATGTCAAAAGGCTAAAGGAATCCCTACAACATAAAGCCCAAATGATCGTACATGATCTTAAGCAGATGCTACACTTCTTGGAAAGCAGTCAGATGGCCCACACAGTAAGAAAGTTAAAATTGTCCATTAGCTTCTTAATAAATTACTTCAAAGAGGCCCCATCAGTTCATGTTCCAATTATACATAGTAAGTGAAAGTGAAATGACATACAGCCAAGTATGGTGACCCATACTTATAATTCGTGCTCTGCATTTAATCTATCCAAAGTGCACACACACAACAGTGAACACACACCCGGAGCAGTGGGCAACCATTTATGCTGCGGTGCCTGGGGAGCAGCTGGGTGTTCGGTGCCTTGCTCAAGGGCATCTCAGTCTATTGCCAGCCCAAGACTAGAAACCCGCAACCTTAGGGTTAGGAGTCAAACTCTCTAACCACTAGGCCACGACTTCCTAAATATCTGTCTGTACCTCATAATTTATCTGTTTCCACGAGTGGAAATGCTATTTTGATCAAATCTTTGATTAATTTGTCAGAACCAGTCCTGTTAGTATGTAATCATGTTTAAAAGAATTCATACAAATAAAGCTTGCTATTAATAAATTGCTTTCAATAATGGATGCATTTAACATTTAATTATAAAGCATCTTTACAGAGGCTCACCTCTTTAACTCTTTATTCCCCACACACACAGAAATGGTCCCTGGATCAGTGTTTAGACTTTGCAGTGGTTTGATTTTTGCAGAAGAAATAACTTTGTTTTAACTATAAGCTTACAATGAATACATTTTGACCTTCCAGCAACCCATATACTGTATACAGAACCAGTTATGAAAACAATAGTTAAAAATAGTCTTTTTTTCGTATTGATAAAGCACTGTGTTCTCTTTTTCAAGCTTCATACAGTAAATTTCACTTGATGTCTTCCTAATGCTTTTATCATAGAAAAACATCAGTTCTCATCAGGAGTTTTAGTAAAGGACATATTCATGCACAGCCATCTCCTAGTTCCAGACATGCAGCGAATTCATGATGCTATTGTCAAAGGTACATTTCTGCATTTTTATGTAGCAGGTGTTTGTTTTCCTGAACACTTTCTCTATCTTCCATTGTTCGGACAATCAATGTTTATTTGATGCTGTGTTAATAGAGTTTTATAGATGATATTGCACACTTGACATGCATGTCTTCATGGTGTTATTTTGAGAGTTTGAAACAATTACATTATGTGTAGTATCACTTTTTGGTCAGTTTAATTTTTAAGAAAATTAATCTGTTTCCAGTGTTCTCTGAAAGACATTTACTGTATTTACTGTTTTTTTTTTTAATAAAAGCATTTGCATACTGAAAATAGTTAACATTTACAGCGTAACTGCTTTTTTTATTCTTCATAGTGGTAAAAATGAGCTTGGTGACAGAGGATGCAGTGCAGTAATTTGGGCACTTTGTTTGTCTTTTAATGAGTTTGACATATCAATAAATACTGGGGAATTTTTACAAAACTATGCATGTTCATTATGCTTTCTTTTTTATATATTTATTTTTCCTACAGTTTTTATTCCTAGAGTTCAAATGGTAGAGAATGGCAAATCAAAGAAACACAAAAGTGAATAATTTTATAAACTTTTAAACAATGCAATTTACAATGTAAATGTAAGAAGCACATCATTTGATTAGTGTAATGATCAGTCCACTGAAGGCGAGCATAGTGAGAACCCAAGTGCAATTTATTTATAAGGTGTAATCCAAAACATGCAAACATAATCCAAACAAGAACGAAGACTTGACTAGACTTGACTTGTACAGACTTGACAGAACCGGACTAGAATCACCAACAGCAGGTTACAACATTAATACACAACAAGGCACATTGGCAAAAACATGACAATACAGGTCACATGACAAGAACAAACCAATGGGGAACAAGACACATGACTAAGACAACCAATCAGAACATGCCACAATGAACAAGAGGAACCAATAGCATGAAGACAAGAGGGCAAGGGAAGCATGACGCAAACAGCATTCAAACAATAACTAAATAAAAGACAAGAAAACAATGAACAAGAAACAAACCCAAAACAGACCTTACAATTAGTAAATGAACTTGTCTTTGGTCAAAAAAAAAATAAAATATATATAAATGGTATACAGCTGCGACTGCTGGGCATGCGCACATCAGTATTGCCCAATTTTTGTCAAGCTGAACAACAATAATTGCTGTATTTGCATTATTGTTGGAGGTAGGTGTAGACGTTAATAAAACACAATCTAATAAGTAGCAAATTTAATTTATTGTTAACTGAATCTATCCCTTCAGCCGAAAAATGGAAGACATCTGTCATAAATGACCATAAATGGATAAGGAAGTGTGACGCCGCTGCTCAGCTGGGATGTCACTGGCTGTGAATTTCCCTTGTCACCGCAGGACTATTTGTGGTTGGACTTTCAACCCATATTAAACAGCACATAATGTTACAAAAATATGTTTTGCTGCTATTATCACATTAGTAATATATTAAGTCAACAATGAAGTGTTGCTATGTTAAGAGAAATTACTTCTTTAGCGAGATCCTTAACCCTAACCCACAGCATAACTTCAACAAACTACAAATAACAGCACCAAGTTTTACCTTTCCATATATAGAATGACAGAGGCTTGTGGGTAATGTAGTTTAAAACTTTTTATTAACAAAATGAAATAAATAATTTCTTTAATGGAAAACTTGATATCTTAATATGTTCATTGGGCAAACCTCTATGATATATTTGAGAGGCAGGCTGAAATTTGGTATTTTACAGTGAGCAATATTTGAAATGCCTTTATGCCACCTTTCCATTTATCTCTGAAAACTGTGCCCAACATTATTTTATCAACATAGCATAAGTAGTAATCCTGACTATTTTCTCTTTGATATGTTAATTGGACTCTGATTTACAGCCATTTGAAATGTGCAGTTTTTGGCTCTTCCAAGGGGTGCTACTGTGGAATGCAAACATAGCAGAATCACATTTATATCTGACAGTTTTCACAGTCCATCCTTTTCTATTCTTACATTGTGGCTAGTATAGCTTTTGACAGGACATTGTGAGGCCATCTGATGAAACATGGACAAATTAGAAAGAAATGCTTTCATAATAATAATAATAGATTATTTCTTTGCTTTTTGAAGTAAACGCCAATAAGTATAATAGATTAACCTGCAACAACTTGCCATTATCTATTCCCTGCTGTTAAGCAGTAATCAAGGACAATTTATACACATTGGCTACGTTTACATGCACACTTTTGGGGTCAATCAGTCTGAATTCATTAAAATAAGCACATATGCGCCTACCTAGTAAAATGATGTATTTACCAAGAATTTTCAATACTCAATATTCACCATATTCATTTTATTGAAGCATAGACTATAAAGTTGATAAAGTAACATCAAGACAAATAAGATTCAAGGAAAATAATATTAGATCATCAAAAATTCATTAACATCATATATTCATCACTTCACACAAATGAGTGATGAAATGTCCTTAAAAGTCACACAATCCCATCCAGTCAACTGTGATACAGATCATGTGATACATATAAGACATTTGATACTGTTTCCAAAAATAATGATTCCTTGTCATCATATCTAAACTGGTTTCATTTCCCCATCATGATCTTCTCTCGTGTCTGGAAACAGTTTGTGGTTGATATCCAGCACCAATGTGGTGTAGCTTTTCCTCAGAAAGAGGATCTCTCAGTCCTAACATCCCATTTTCAGACAGTTCCAAGACCTGGTCAAAGTAAAAAACACAAACAATTCAGATGAAGTTGTTTAATGGACAGTCAGCTCAGCTTATGTTCTGCGTGATTTTAGCAGGGTGAGCAACCATGACCCTTGAAGTACTGTACACATACCATTTTTCAAACTGTTTAAAGACCTTCTGAGAAGCTTTTTCTTTGATGACAATTTACAACATCCTCTTCTTTCATTCCTTTCAAGAGCATCACTTGGTTAAAACCCCTCATTTGGCTGATGAGGTCATCTGTACAAAGTAAAATTGTTAAAATACTGCAATAAAAATTTCATTATGCAAGAATTAAGAAATAGTTACGGAGGCAAAGGACTTGCTCGTGAGACTCCATTAGCATGTGTAGTTCTCAGAGACTCTAGAATTCATCTATTGTTGCAGTAAATGTGTCTTTTTCCTCTAGAATCTTTCTCCAAAGTTCATGACTTCTCTCACAAATGTGTTTTAGTCTGTGCAGTGTAAGGCCTTGCTTCAAACTAATCAACTATCAATCCAGCAATTTATAACACAACATTTACAAAACAATGAAATAATGTAAATTGGTGTTTATATCAATTAAACAACTTTTATAACACTTGTATGCTTTTATTTAAGAAAAACAGGTGGTGTGGTTTTTAAAAACTTAAGATAAAAAATATTCCAGTCACACTTTGTTAACATGCTATAATTGAAATAGCTGTACCCCCCCCCCCCCCCCCCCCCCCCCCCAAAAAAAAAAAAAAAAAAAAAACATTAGAAAGAATAATCACGGCTGACATGAACAGTCCTGTGATAGATCATCATAAAGTGCTGTATAATACAGCATTGCTTCAATACACACATTCCAGTGGATGTCAGCACTTTCTGTCTTTGTTTGGGTGCAAGATGGCCGTTTTCATTCCTCATCCTGAGCAAATAATTTCCTTGGTCTTCCTTCTGTTCTGTAAAACAAGATAATCTCTCCTTACTCTGTGTGAAATTAATATTGCTCCTTAAACATATAATTAAATCCATTTAAAATAAGATTCAGACCAGAGCATTTGATGAGTAAATGTTGATTCAGAAAATTTTTAGAAAATATTCAATTCAAGTCAAGTTTATTTGTATAGCGCTTTTTACGATTCAAATCATTGCAAAGCAACTTTATAGAAAATTAAGTTTCCCTTTCAAGGGAGCTTCGAACTGCGTCCTCTAGGGAGATCAAGTAGAAATGGAAGAGGCTGTTTTTCTTGCACATCCAACAATTCCAGCATACGACCGAGGTTAGGTGGGAACTTCCTGGATTACGGTCTCCTCTTGAGCGGGGCTCCAGCGCGGGAACCAGGGTGGGTGAGTATGATCCATTCTGTATATACTTATATATGTATTAAACTGCTGGTGGTTATGTGTGTGAGTTTTCTTTGCAGTGCTCAATCACAGTGTTTACTAAACACTCGTCGGCATTATGTCCAGCCGGTATGATAGCCCTGATTCCAGCTCAATGCTTCCGGTATCAGGCGGCCAGATCATAGGTTTCTGCGGGAGCCTTCTTGATCATCAGGCCTGGCACGGCACTGCAAGGAATTTCCTGAATGTCCAGCCAGGTCACCCTGAGGGATATCCCCTCTTGCTGATGCATCGAGTGGGAAGTTGCAGGAATCTTCTTGTATATGCTGTCTCAGGTGATGCTCCCCTCGCCAGAGGTTTGTAATTTGAGCTTGCCTCTCCCGTGCGGTTCGGCACCTCTGCGATGCTTAAGGAAGCTTTAAGTACACACGCTAAGCTCTGTGTACTTTCTGAAATCCATATGGTGGTAAGTGTGCATGTTAAACACTATGTGCACTTTCTAAAATCCACGTAAGTGGTAAGTGTGCATGTTAGCACTTTGCGCACTTTCTAAAATCCACGTTAGTGGTAAGTGTGCACGCTAGCACTTTGCGCACTTTCTAAAATCCACATAAGTGGTAAGAGTGGTAAATCCACATAAGTGGTAATCTCAAATTCCAAGATTCCAAAATGGCGGGGCGTCCACACGCAGCAGCTTCTCTCTGTCCCGACAGAATGGTGTTTTCGTGTTTTTTGTCTTGTGAGTCGCAGTGTTTTTGTACGTCGTCATCGCGTCTACCTGTCTTTAAGCACGCATACAGTCGTGAGTTTCTGCTGGATGTCGGCAGAACCATATTTTTAGAGTTAAACTCCACGCACGCGGAACAGATGCGGGCCCTCAGTCTGCTCCGGAGGAAAATCCCGTGGCGGCAGGCTTTGTGTTTACATCAATGATGCGTGGTGCCACGATGCTGTTGTGATCTGCAAACACTGCTCACCCCTGGTGGAGTTTATGATTATTAAGTGCCGGCCGTTCTATCTGCCGAGGGAATATACAGGTCCTTCTCAGAAAATGAGCATATTGTGAAAAAGTTCATTATTTTCCATAATGTAATGATAAAAATTAAACTTTCATATATTTTAGATTCATTGCACACCAACTGAAATATTTCAGGTCTTTTATTGTTTTAATACTGATGATTTTGGCATACAGCTCATGAAAACCCAAAATTCCTATCTCAAAAAATTAGCATATCATGAAAAGGTTCTCTAAACGAGCTATTAACCTAATCGTCTGAATCAACTAATTAACTCTAAACACCTGCAAAAGATTCCTGAGGCTTTTAAAAACTCCCAGCCTGGTTCATTACTCAAAACCGCAATCATGGGTAAGACTGCCGACCTGACTGCTGTCCAGAAGGCCATCATTGACACCCTCAAGCGAGAGGGTAAGACACAGAAAGAAATTTCTGAACGAATAGGCTGTTACCAGAGCGCTGTATCAAGGCACCTCAGTGAGAAGTCTGTGGGAAGGAAAAAGTGTGGCAAAAAACGCTGCACAACGAGAAGAGGTGACCGGACCCTGAGGAAGATTGTGGAGAAGGACCGATTCCAGACATTGGGGGACCTGCGGAAGCAGTGGACTGAGTCTGGAGTAGAAACATCCTGAGCCACCGTGCACAGGCTTGTGCTTTTGAACCAGAAACAGCGGCAGAAGCGCCTGACCTGGGCTACAGAGAAGCAGCACTGGACTGTTGCTCAGTGGTCCAAAGTACTTTTTTCGGATGAAAGCAAATTTTGCATGTCATTCGGAAATCAAGGTGCCAGAGTCTGGGAGGAAGACTGGGGAGAAGGAAATGCCAAAATGCCTGAAGTCCAGTCTCAAGTACCCACAGTCAGTGATGGTCTGGGGTGCCATGTCAGCTGCTGGTGTTGGTCCACTGTGTTTTATCAAGGGCAGGGTCAATGCAGCTAGCTATCAGGAGATTTTGGAGCACTTCATGCTTCCATCTGCTGAAAAGCTTTATGGAGATAAGCACGACCTGGCACCTGTTCACAGTGCCAAAACCACTGGTAAATGGTTTACTGACCATGGTATTACTGTGCTCAATTGGCCTGCCAACTCTCCTGACCTGAACCCCATAGAGAATCTGTGGGATATTATGAAGAGAAAGTTGAGAAACGCAAGACCCAACACTCTGGATGAGCTTAAGGCCGCTATCGAAGCATCCTGGGCCTCCATAACACCTCAGCAGTGCCACAGGCTGATTGCCTCCATGCCACGCCGCATTGAAGCAGTCATTTCTACAAAAAGGATTCCCGACCAAGTATTGAGTGCATAACTGAACATAATTATTTGAAGGTTGACTTTTTTGTATTAAAAACACTTTTCTTTTATTTGGTCGGATGAAATATGCTAATTTTTTGAGATAGGAATTTTGGGTTTTCATGAGCTGTATGCCAAAATCATCAGTATTAAAACAATAAAATACCTGAAATATTTCAGTTGGTGTGCAATAAATCTAAAATATATGAAAGTTCAATTTTTATCATTACATTATGGAAAATAATGAACTTTTTCACAATATGCTAATTTTTTGAGAAGGACCTGTACTGCCATACTGCTCATTTCGGTTTACATTCCCCCGAACAACAACATCAGCAACAGGAACGATGCACTAAATGAACTGCACCAGCACATCAGTGAGCAGCAGAAAGAACACCCTGATGCTTTTCTCATCTTGGCTGGGGATTTCAACCACGCAGACTTAAAGAGTGTGTTTCCAAAAATACACTAACACATTAATTTTCCAACAAGAGGTAAAAACATTTTAGACTTTGTTTACACCACACAGAGAGGAGCTTACAAGTACTCCAGGAGGATAACCCATCAATTCAGCGACAGCAGAGACACTCGGAGCCTGTGGCAGGGGATACAGACCATTATGGACTACAAGCCCCCACCACGGACCTGTGACAGCATCTCTCTGCTGAATGAGCTGAACACCTTCTTCGCTCGCTTTGAGGCACAAAACAGCTCCAATGCACAGAAGACTCCACCTCCTCCCGGTGACCAGGTGATGACGCTGACCCCGGACAGGTGTGAGGAGATCCTTCAGCAGGATCAACGCACGCAAAGCTCCGGGTCCTGACAACATTCCTGGGCGTGTACTGAGAGACTGTGCAGCAGAACTCACTGATATCTTCACAGACATTTTCAACATCTCACTTAGTCAGGCTGTTGTTCCCACATGTTTCAAAACTACCACCATCATTCCAGTCCCGAAGAAGCCATCTCCATCCTGCTTCAATGACTACCGTCCTGTTGCACTTACTCCCATCCTCATGAAGTGCTTTGAACGGCTAGTCATGCACCACATCAAGTCTGCCCTCCCCCCCTCCCTGGACCCATTCCAGTTTGCATATCGGTCCAACCGGTCGACCGATGATTAGGGATGGGTATCGTTAAGGTTTTAACGGTATTACTACTCTTACCGATACTGCTTAATGGTCCGGTACTTTAACGGTATTCCTATCGGTACTTTGTGTTGTGTGTGTGGTTTTTTTTAAGAACAAGTTGAGAACAGAATTAACATTCTTTATTTCTTTAATGTAAAATTAATAAAACAATTATTTGTAGTGCAAGAAACAGCCATGTTTGAACAAATAGGTATTATACAAAAAACAAATGAATGTAAAACAAATGAAATAAACTATATTTTTCTGCTAAAGAACATACAGTGGTACAAAGCAACATGGGTGGGGCATGTAGGTAGGCTGCAAAAGGACTCTTTAGCCATTCTTTTGAATAAAGATTAACATATTTGCCTTTTCGTTGTGGTGTGTGTGTGTGACTGACAGACAGCCTCTGCGGCGCGCATGAGAGATCTCGCAGATCTCACAGACAAACGTCTTAATATGATTGCACATTAGAAATGTTTGGTAAGATAAAATGTGCACGATAACATTATTAAGCAAATCTCTTCGCCATCGTCACTCTTTATTATTAAGCGGGAGTTTTCATACTGTTATGTGTGTGCGTGCGCCGCACACGTTGTGGTGTGTGTGTGTGTGTGACTGACAGACAGCCTCAGCGGCACGCATAAGAGATCTCGCAGATCTCACAGACAAATGTCTTAATATGATCGCACATTAGAAATGTTTGGTGAGATAAAATGTGCACGATAACATTATTAAGCAAAAATACATAGTATTTTTTCCCTCCAGTACCGAAAGCAGAACCGATAGCATCAGATCTTACTGATACTACGGTCTTTCATAATTTAGCCCCGGGGCCAGTTTAATACCGGGTTTCGGTACTCATCCCTACCAATGATGCCATCTCAACTACCCTCCACTCAGCACTCACGCATCTAGAGAAAAAAGACTCATACGTCAGAATGCTGTTCATAGACTTCAGTTCAGCATTTAACACAATCATCCCTCAACAGCTCATTCACAAACTGATCGAGCTGGGGCTCAACACTTCGCTGTGCAACTGGCTGTTGGACTTTCTGACTGGAAGACCTCAGGCAGTATGGGTCGGTAGCAACACATCCAGCACCATCACACTGAACACTGGGGCCCCCCCAAGGATGTGTGCTGAGCCCCCTCCTCTTCACTCTGCTGACCCACGACTGCACACCGTGACTTAACTCCAACCTCTTCATTAAGTTTGCGGATAACACGACTGTGGTGGGTCTCATTAGCAACAGAGATGAGACAAACTACAGGAGCAAGGTGAGCCGTCTGGCCGGGTGGTGCAGTGACAACAATCTCTTTCTGAACGTGGAGGAGACGAAGGAGATTGTTGTTGACTTCAGGAGAGCACACACTAAGCATGTTCCTCTGACCATCAATGGTGCGACTGTGGAGAGAGTGAGCAGCACCAAGTTCCTGGGTGTGCACATCACAGAGGACCTCTCCTGGACCGACAACACCACAGCACTGGCCAAGAAATCACAACAGCATCTCTACTTCCTCCGCAAACTGAGGAGCACCAGAGCCCCACCCCCCATCATGTACACCTTCTACAGAGGCACCATCGAGAGCATTCTGACTAGCTGTGGTATGGGGCCTGCAACGCGTCCTGCTGGAAGACTCTGCAACGCATAGTGAGAGCAGCTGAGAAGATCATTAGTGTCTCTCTCCCCTCCCTCCAGCAAATTTACAGAACCCGTCTCACTTGCAAAACCCTCTGCATCGCAAGTGATCCCACTCACCCGTCACACAGCTTCTTCAGTCTGCTGCCATCAGGGAGGAGACTGCGGAGTCTCCAGGCCAGGACCAGCAGACTGAAGGACAGCTTCATCCATCAGGCTGTCAGGAAGCTGAACTCGCTCCCGAACTTGCCCCCCCCGTCCCTCTTCTGCCCCAGGCACCACTGACCTATGAACCCCACCCAGATCCCACATCCCCAGGTCCTTCCACCCCGCCTCCCACTAACATACGATGACATGCACCAGTCACTTTGTGCAGCATTGGTCTGCTCACTACCTCATTCACCATGGAACTGACGTCATTCTACCACCTCATCAGTCAGTTTAAATAAAATAACCGCTCTTGAGCCCTTTTGTAACTTTAATCAGACTGAATAAGCTTTTTTTTATGCACTAAAAATCTTTTTATCTGCACTGTTTGTTCACTGGTTTGCACTCTATCTGCCATGTGCTTTGTGCTGCTTTATTTAACTTTATTTTTGTTTTTTATTATATGTCTTTTTTTACATTCCCTTATTGTATAGTTATATCTTATTGATCTAGATTTTTAGGCTCTACTGTTAGTGTTATCTGTATGTGCCGGGGGTCTGAGAGTAACGCAATTTCGATTCTCTGTATGTATGTACTGTACATGTGGAAGAATTGACAATAAAGCAGACTTGACTTGACTTGACAAGACTCTGCACACTTTCTGAAATCGGTAAGGGTTACGTGCTCAGCTTCATTCCCTTTCTTCGAGTTGGTTAGACCTTGGTTCCTTGGGCTCCACTCAACCAGTGTGTTTTTATTAATACACTTCAAGCATCGCTTCCCTCAACATGAAGGGCTATTGTGAGCCTGGCGCGTCCCCTTAAGCGCCCAAGTTCTCTCCCCTTGTGAGGAGTTGAATTCCTCGCTTCCTGGGCTGTTTTCGTGGTAGTTTAGCAGCGCTCCCCTTTACCAAAAAGGGTTTCCTATGAGCGCGCTACTCTCTTTCTGAATTCGGAGTTCTCCTCTAACGTAAGAGTTGAGTTCTCTGTTTTTCCCAGAGCACCTGGCATCCAGAAGCATCAAGTAAACTAGGCCCTTCCTTCGCCTCGCTGATGCGCTGAGTTTTTGGCTAGCTTGCAGTATGCTTACCCTTCTGATTCTCATGATCAGGCTGTAGGTCGAGCCCCCTCTCTTGTTGAGAGTTGGGGTTGTGCTCCCTCAGCTAGGTAGCCTACTGCTGGCCATTCCAGCATGGAATATGCTGCAGGTTGAGCGCCCTCTCTCGTGAGAGTTGGGTTGTGCTCCCTCAGCTAAGTAAATTATTGCTAGCTGTTCCAGCTTGGAAAATGCGGTAGGTCGAGCTCCCCCTCGTTTGAAAGCTGGGTATTTGCCCCTCCCTTCAGCTAGATATTTACTGCTAGCCGCTCCAGCATTATTACCATAAATCGAGTTGATGGCTCTCAAACATATTGTTTTGGGATGCACCATTCCGTCTATGAGTTGCTCTATCAGAGTGCCACGAGAGCCCCCCCCTTTAGAACGGTATTTAAAATCCATATTATGGTAAGTGTGCACGTAAAGTATTTGCGCACTTTCTGAAGTCCACACTGTGGTAAGTTTGCACGCTAGTACTCTGCGTTCTTTCAAAAAATCCTATATGGTGAGGGTTTCATGCGGTTACTTTGTGCCCTTTCTTGAGTTGGTAAAAGCCCGTTCATCTTGGGTGCTGCTTCACCTATATATCCTCGGATACCTATCTAAACAGGGTGTTGCTACTAGGGATCTGTTGAGACAGTTCCTTCAGCAAGCTTATGCAAGAGCAAGTGGTAGCCCGTGTGACACGCAAGACTTAGTATAAAATGCTAGGCTCTTTGCCGTATCCCTTTAAAGGAATCTTTCTTGATTCCAAGCCTTGAGCTCTACCCCGGGCCGAGGCCCTAACAGGTAAGTTGGGTATGTAGCCTAGGCCTTTGGCCATTAGGGATAGTATCACAGACAGCCGTCTAACGTCCCAGGGGTAGCTCCCATGGGAATGGTAGAGTTGGTACTTAGTGCTCGCCATGATTCTGGCCTGCACTCCCCTCGGCATGGCAGCGTGGGTATACTGTTTTCCATAGCGACCCCTAGAGGATGCAGTGTCTCGTTCCCTTGAAAGGGAACGGCTCAGGTTACGAATGTAACCATGGTTCCCTGAGTAGGGAACGAGACACTGCATCCTCTAGCTTCCTGCCATGCTTCGGACGCAAGCTTCAGACGAAGAAGTGAATGACGTGTTCTCCCGGCGCCTGTTTATCTATAGTCGCACCGGTAGTGATGTCAGGGGCTGTCGCCGGCCAACTTGTTGGTGTTGTTTCAATGTATGCTTCAGACACGGGTCACTATGAGGCATTCCTCATAGTGACCCCTAGAGGACGCAGTGTCTTGTTCCCTACTCAGGGAGCCATGGTTACATTCGTAACCTGAGATGTTTTTCCGTTAGCTTTAAAATAATTTTGAAGTTAGGACAGCTGTGGGGTTGTCCTAAAGTTACGACAGTTCTTAGGATTTCTTTGTCCCCTTTCTTATCTGTAGTTAAGATAAGACACTTAGGAAATGCTGTTCTGTAATAGCTTTTGTTCTAAATGTGGTCCTAACTGAAATTACCATGGTTACCAAACAGATAAGATAAGAAGTTTTTTAAAGATTTTAAAAGGAGCATTTGTCTCCGTCGTCACCAGTGCTGTTTGTGTTGCTGGTTGCAGCTGAATGATGAGCGTTGAAGAGTTCATGGGTATGACAGTGTGAGACATTCTGGTTTCCCTATCTCAATTTGACCTGTACAGAATCATAGTAAATCAAAACATATAGCTCAACAGCTCATGTTTAATTTGATCTACATCATTTACTGTAAGGCATTTAGCAGATGCTCTTTCCAAAAACACTTTTAAGATACATTCATAAGTAGCATTTTATATATATATTATATATATATATATATATATATATATATATATATATATATATATATATACACACAGAGCTGCTTAAAAGTTAGTGAACCCATTAGAATTTTCTATATTTCTGTATAAATATGACCAAAAACATCAGATTTTCACACAGGTCCTGAAAGTAGACAGAGAGAATCCAATAAAAAACAAATAAGACAAAAATATTTTCTTTGTCGTTTATTTATTGAGAAAAAATTATCCAGGTGTTACATATCTGTGCGGTGCAAAAGTATGTGGATCTTTGATTTCAGTATCTGGTGTGACCCCATTCCTCAGTACAAAACCACTTCAGCTCTGTGATGTTGCTGGGTTTTCTTCTATAAACAGCTTGCTTCAGCTCCTTTTTACAACATTTCAGTTGGATTAAGATCTGGACTTTGACTCAGCCATTCAAAAACATTAACTTTAGAGGCTTTCGCATCATGTAGGAACTAGCCAGCAGGGTGGTTCCTGGAGAACCTATTTCCCCCTCGGGCTGTTTTCCTGGTTGCATTCGCACCAGCAGCAGGAACTCTGAAGCAGCCAATAACGATGTCTTTATTTGCTGCATTTACAAAAATCATCAGGTGGTTAAAGGACACCCTGATCAGAGCTGTGTTTTTGTTGTGTTTTGTTGGATTTTTTTATATCGGAGGTTAAATGTAAACAAGCAAAAAGTTGGGCTAAGAGACTTGCAGTGTAACAGATAATCAAAGCTGAGAAAAAGAACACAACGCTGCAGACAACTGGTAAATGCTGTTATCGCTGTTTTCCATATTCGTGGAGTAAATATGTTTACATGGCTTTTTTTTAAATGCTGGGTAGCCAGTGTTTCATATGTGTTTGGCCATTCATTTCCATTCATTTCCTATTGAGACCCTACTCTGAAGTAGGAGCTTAATTAGTTCCCCCAAATGGAATTCCTACTAAAACCATTCCTAGTTCCTGTGGTGCGAAGGTGCCAAAAAGTGGGAACTTCCACCAATAGTTCTAGGACTATGAAAAAGTTCCTCTAGTGCGAAAGTTTCTTTTGTTCTTCTTTAACAATTTTTTGGTATAATAACTTTGTATGCTTGAGGTCGTTGTCTTGCTGCATGGCCCACTTTCTCTTGAGATTCAGTCCTCGGACATATGTCCTGAAATCTTCCTTTAGAGTTTGCTGGTATAATTCATAATTCATTGTTCCATCAATGATGGCAAGCTGTCCTGGCCCAGATGCAGCAAAACAGGCCCAAACCATGATATTACCAACACGTTTCACAGATGGGATAAGGTTCTTATGCTGGAATGCAGTGTTTTCCTTTCTCCAAACATAACTCTTCTTATTTAAACCTTATTTAAACATCTCATTCAACCATTAAACCTTTCTCATGTAACCCTCTGGTTTGTCCACATAATCTTTTTTGTAATAAACTACAGTATAAATAAGAGTTATCAGTAATAATAGCAATAGTCATAGTATGCATGGCGGAGTGCAAGTAGAACACTTCTGCTCCTCTGCAATGTTTGATGACTGTAGTCAATGGTAAATTTCATAGAGACATCAGCTGTATCAGTGATACTCGCCTTTAGTCATGAAAAAAGATGCCACTAAACAAATATTTAAAAATATACTGTCTTTATGTTGTTTGTACATTAATTTGAATATTGCATGTGAAATTATTCCAATATAATATTTAAAAAACTTCAATGTTAATGTGATTAATTATTGTTTTATTATGTCTTGGTTACGTACGTAACCATCGTTCCCTGATGGAGGGAATGGAGACATTATGTCAAACGACATATGGGGTCTCACTTGGGAGGCCAATCATCTCTGAGTTAAAGAGAAAACGCCAATGGAAATTGGCTAGTGGATTTTACATACATGAGCCACTACCTGTGCCTACGGGTTTAAATAGGCTACAGGTGCAGAACGATGGGGCAGCGAGAACGATGGGGAAGCAAGCCTTAGGGGAAAGGTAGCTACGGAGACCACATCTGGAGATACTGATATGGACTGACCCAGGGGGCATTACTACATATGGAATGGGTCTCTGAGGCAGGTCCTACCTTAGAGTGCGGATGGAACAGCTGCAAGAAGAGACTGACAGAGCAAGTCTGTAAAGGGAAGACACAGGTTTACCAAGAGGGAAACCTTACTGTGGAAGAATACACATATGGGATTACCCTTAGGGAATCAAGCCATATGGACACCTAGCCCAGTACAGGGGCTGACTGGGACTCCGGGCATGTTAACACCAGTACTGGGCCTGGCGACAGACTGCTCCGCCAAGTCTGACCGCCGAGGGTGCTGGAGAATGCTCGACCAGGGTACGTCAACCGGGGAATTCTGTTGAGAGAAGAAAGGCGCTCACATCCCCGTGTGAGGGGAAATGGTGCAGCAAGCGTGACACCGAGCCAGTCCTTCCCGCCAATTACCTGTTACCCAACACACGGGCAGAAACTGGCTCTACATGAAGATTGTAAAACCTCGCGAAGGTGTTAGGTGTCGCCCAGCCCGCAGCTCAACAGATGTCTGTCAGAGAGGCGCCGTGCGCCAGCGCATAGGAGGAGGCCATCTACGACTACGTCACTTCCCCATGCACATCCGGGAAGAAAGGAACCAGAGCAAATCACGGTTGTGAGCCACGGTCTACATCAAGAACCAATCGATCAGCCACGAGTGCTCAGGGCTGGGCAGTGTATTCACCTCCAACCTGATGCTCACAGCTGCCCGGGCAAGCACAGCTGTCAACTCTGAGTCCGATTCAGCAGTGGCGACAACACCCGAGGGGGGCACCCCCGCCGAATCTTCATCCACAGAGGTCAACAGCTCATCCCCTGATGCTGCAATCGACATCTGATCCCCCGGCGGCAAACCGAATGACATGCTGGGACTGCCGTAAGACAGCCCAGCAGAATCAATGATTTGCTCTTTTAGGAAATCTGCTCTTTTAGTTGAAGTGCCCAGGGGAATTGCTGAAAGTGACACTGATGTACACGCCGTACCACCAACCAGAACAGCTTTCCGACACACAACAGATAAATGGCTTTGTGGAGTATAACAACTTTTCATACAACCACTCGGCTCTGAAGCAAAAATCTGAATGAGTGGAGGCACCTGTCGCCTATTTATACCCGTAGGCACGGGGAGTGGTTCAGGTATGTAAAATCCACTAGCCAATTTTCATTGCCGTTTTCTCTTAAACTCAGAGATGATTGGCCTCCCAAGTGAGACCCCATATGTCATTCAACATAACTTGTAGTGACCGACAGATAGGGAAATATATATATACAGCAAACCCTCTTCTCACTGACTTAGTTTTAATATATTTTACCATGACTGTGTATTAAGTTATTTCCAATAGTGTATTCTCTTCACTTCACAGCTTTTCTCTTGGTTGCACTGCTTCCAGTAGTGTATGTCAATATTAGAGCTTTTATCCAATCATATTTCAGCAATCATGTTGCCAGGGTCAAAGAATTCTGCAAAAGGCCTTCTGAATCAACAGTGCAGCCTTCTGTAGTTTAAAATCAATGGCAATGAAACCATTGCTTTAACCAATCAGTTAGCAGCACCAGGGCCATCTAGCAGGCGTACAATAATGTCAGCATTTTCTCGTTCTTTGATTGGATGGTCAGAGAGCGTATTAGTCAGGGCAAGCAAACTGCATCACTTTAAACCATTTTTTATTTCAGTATTATTACAGTTTTCTCAGGTTTCTTACTGTATAAACTCTGTACTGTACAGTATGTTATTGTTGATTTTCTGTGAAAGCTAAAGTTAATTAATTAGCTAAAGTTAGTCCTACAGTGAATCTAAATACAATAGTACTAAATGACAGAGAAAAACAACCACACACCTCCTCGGCACTGGCTCTGTGAAAGACTCGTAAAAATGAAAAACCATTTATGTATATATATATATATATATATATATTGCATAACTCCTGGTCATCGACACCAAGCTTTGTTGCTATTTCTTTCTAGGAATTAATGCTTTCTCTGAATCTTTAAAGTCTCTCCGTGGGTGATCATACAGGTGCAGATATGGTGTAATGGCCACTCCGCTTCACGTTGTGGCCGCATCACCACCTCGGGTGTGCATTATTTTTCTAATAGTTCACCGGCCCGTCATCAATTATTCCTTATGTCAGTAGAACTCAGTTTAATCAACACTCCAAAGAGAAAGGACAACTTTAAATCGCATCATATGACCACTTTCAAAAAATATCACACAGAAGAGTTAAATTCTTTATCAGAATCAGAAAGCGCTTATAATAATATAATATAATAATATTAAATAATTTAATATAATTCTCTTTTAAAGGGTCGAATATTTATTAGGATTATAATATAATATTATCATAATATAAAAACGAACTGAAGCATTTAAACTGATTAAATAGAATAGAATGGAATAGAATAAAACAAACTGAATCTTTTAAACTGAGATCTGCAAGCTGAATATTTAGGGAAAGAAAAATGTGAACGTGTGAATACTTTTACAGTTATCTAAAACATCTGGATGTAGTAGAGTTTTCACACCACTACAGCTGTGTGAAACTGTAATTGTTTTGTTACATCATCCATTATTTCCAGCACTTAATCAAGTCTCTCTGATTTAAAACACGATGGTGATTTATTTCACGTGTCATTGTGTTTGCGATGCGACTCAACTGTTAACCACATTCACCGTCTCTAACTCTAAATCGACACCAACTCCCGAGCAGTTCGTTATTTCACCATCAAATGGCTTTCCCAACTCATTTTTACGTGTCATGGCGCAACTTTCCTGTGAGGAACATTGTTCAGGGGAAAACCCGAGATTGAGCAAGACTTCTTTCCGCTGTAGAGAGATAACTGGAAACTGTACAACTGTTTGTGCTGCCAACAAGTGTAATTAAGACAATACATGTTATTAATATGATAAGAAACACCAGTTTGCAATATTGAGCAAAACAAGCTGTTTTGTAAAGTTAAAAATAGCAGAAAGACCTACATTAGCCTACATTTACAAACGACCCATGCGATCTAATGGAAAAAAGAAGGTGAATAGCGAAATCTCTCTCCATTACTTCATTTACTGTCTACTATATTGACTTCAATGTGAATCATGGATTCAAATTCACAGAAATGTATAATACATTTTATGATAAACATTAACCATTCATTTGTAAAACCTCACAATACACTCGACTTAAATAACAAACACACTACACACACATATAATATAGTTACTAATATGACAGCATGTTATTTTGAGAAGGACATTCTGGACTCACCGATAAATAAAACAGAAGTTGTAAGCTTTGGTTCACAGTGTTTAGAAATGGGTCTTTTTCAGTGGCGTAGCCTAGATAACTTTGTAGATGTGGATGGGACAGGATAGGAGTGTGTGTGTGTGTGTTCGCGCATACTTTAATAAACTGTATTATTGGGTGCGAAATTATTAATTATTAATATTAATTAAGGAGGGAGAGAAAATGAAAAATGAAATATAGACAGGAAAATGAGGAGAGGAAGAGGAAGAGGGGAAAAGAGAAACTAGGGGAGATTGTATTATTGTATGATTGTATTATCTTATGATGGGGGAAGACAGCTAGATAAAATGTGAACCCATTTTCTTTGAATCATAGGTCTTAGGGAGGCCCCTTCTAGGACATTACATATGATCTAATCACAGCTTCTCCTTAATAGATCCTAGTACAGGATGATCACAGTGATCATGAAATCTGTGCCTCAGCCAGTTGACTTCTCAGAGCCTTGTTTGCCAGACCCAGTGGCAGTTCTTTGTACAAACCCAATTCCAAAAAAGTTGGAACACTGTACAAATTGTGAGTAAAAAAGGAATGGAATAATTTACAAATCTCATAAACTTATATTTTATTCACAATACAATATAGATAACATATCAAATGTTGAAAGTGAGACATTTTGAAATATCATGCCAAATATTTGCTCATTTTGGATTTCATGTGAGGCTTCTGTTCAAAAAAAGTTGGGACAGGTAGCAATAAGAGGCCGGAAAAGTTAAATGTACATATAAGGAACCAATTTGCAACTTATTAGGTCAATTGGCAACATGATTGGGTAAAAATGAGCTTCTCAGAGTGGCAGTGTCTCTCAGAAGTCAAGATGGGAAGAGGATCACCAATTCCCCCAATGCTGTAGCGAAAAATAGTGGAGCAATATCAGAAAGGAGTTTCTCAGAGAAAAATTGCAAAGAGTTTGAAGTTATCATCATCTACAGTGCATAATATCATCCAAAGATTCAGAGAATCTGGAACAATCTCTGTGCGTAAGGGTCAAGGCCGGAAAACCATACTGGATGCCCGTGATCTTCGGGCCCCTAGACAGCACTGCATCACATACAGGAATGCTACTGTAATGGAAATCATAACATGGGCTCAGGAATATTTCCAGAAAACATTGTCGGTGAACACAATCCACCGTGCCATTCGCCGTTGCCGGCTAAAGCTCTATAGGTCAAAAAAGAAGCCATAACTAAACATGATCCAGAAGCGCAGGCATTTTCTCTGGGCCAAGGCTCATTTAAAATGGACTGTGGCAAAGTGGAAAACTGTTCTGTGGTCAGATGAATCAAAATATGAAGTTCTTTTTGGAAAACTGGGACGCCATGTCATCCGGACTAAAGAGGACAAGGACAACCCAAGTTGCTATCAGCGCTCAGTTCAGAAGCCTGCATCTCTGATGGTATGGGGTTGCATGAGTGCGTGTGGCATGGGCAGCTTACACATCTGGAAAGGCACCATCAATGCTGAAAGGTATATCAAAGTTCTAGATCAACATATGCTCCCATCCAGACGTCTTCTCTTTCAGGGAAGACCTTGCATTTTCTAACATGACAATGCCAGACCACATACTGCATCTATTACAACATCATGGCTGCGTAGAAGAAGGATCCTGGTACTGAAATGGCCAGCCTGCAGTCCAGATCTTTCACTCATAGAAAACATTTGGCGCATCATAAAGAGGAAGATGTGACAAAGAAGACCTAAGACAGTTGAGCAACTAGAAGCCTGTATTAGACAAGAATGGGACAACATTCCTATTCCTAAACTTGAGCAACTTGTCTCCTCAGTCCCCAGACGTTGGCAGACTGTTGTAAAAAGAAGAGGGGATGCCACACAGTGGTAAATATGGCCTTGTCCCAACTTTTTTGAGATGTGTTGATGCCATAAAATTTAAAATCAACTTATTTTTTCCCTTAAAGTGATACATTTTGTCAGTTTAAACATTTGATCTGTCATCTATCTTGTATTCTGAATAAAATATTGAAATTTAAAACTTCCACATCATTGCATTCTGTTTTTATTCACAATTTGTACAGTGTCCCAACTTTTTTGGAATCGGTTGATTCCAAAAAAGTTGTTTGGTTCATATTGTTTCTAGTCGGTTGTTATTGGCTCCTCTTTCTGAAGTCTCCTTGTGTTTTGTGGAGTTGAAATGTAATAAATTCAGATTATATCATGTTTACTACTGCTGTTGTTCGTGACCTAAACAATCATAACTGGATGGTAAGATATTCGCTATGTCTTTCTCAGAGTACTTATAGCTTTGTTCTATTCTTTATAAATTACACACACTAAAATTCATTTTGATATATATTTACAGAGTGCGATTTGTGTGTGTGGGGGGTGGGGGGGGGGTTTTCCCCCTTCTGGTCAATGTATACCTGCCTCTGCTGAATTATATTTATCCAAAGTGGGGATAAAAAAATATCCCCCGGGTGATGCTACTCCACCAACCACCAGCAAAGCATATAGAATACCAAATATAAAAATATTTTTTAAACACTAGCAAGAAAAATACTGCAACATGACAATACAAACAACAAATCAGAAATAGACTTTAACCAACAGCATTGCTCCTGCTTAATAAAGTGTGTCTGGGTTTCATGATCCTGGTTCACGCGGTTTACAGAGAGTCAGCGCACACGTTTTATAGTGACAGTATGACATTAAAGAGGTCATATGATGCTGCTAAAAAGAACATTATTTTGTGTATTTGGTGTAATGAAATGTGTTTATGCAGTTTAAGGTTAAAAAAAAAAGTGAGCCATGGTCTAGAGTGAGCAGAGGCGGTGGCTTGAGAACGGTGCGGCAGGCGGATTCTACGAAGGAGCGTACCTTGGTCTTGCAGCAACCACATGTGACGACCTCAGCACCAGCATGGATCAGCTCCAGGCATGATGAAGTGGATGTCATGTTCTTTTGGAAGACCAAACAAAGTAGTTTTGCTTTCACAGTGAAACACACACCGTATATACGACATGGCGGTTGCAGCAACAACAATACTACAATGAGAATAAAAGGTACGCCTTCTTTCTTTGCGTAAACATTTGGTTGGCATTATGCAAATCTTCCCACATAATGACGTTGAGATGTGGGGTGTGTTAGATCGAGCCGTTTCAGAGAGGCGTGAACAAATGTTAACTTTTATAAAGAATATCTCTTTGGATCTGAGACTAGTCTTTGCAACTTCACAGATCTTATTCATTCACCAAGAGCTTGTAATACTCCAAAGTGAAAAGAAAATTTTAAATCACATCATATCACCCCTTTAATACACAATGTTTTTGCTCAAAAACTCACACTATTGTGACCTGAGGCACATATATTGTAATTCACTAGTTCACGCTTACATATTATTAGCTGAGGTATGAAATGCGTATTTGGCGTGCTGTCCGGGAAAGGGCTCCGAGCTCGGGAATGGCCCGAACCTAGAGTACCCCCCCTTCCCCGTCTAGTTGTAAAGTGAACTTGGAGTGAGGAGTTGGGGTGGAGGAGGGATGCTGATAAACCGCCAATGGATAGAGGTAAGTCAGCGGTATTTATACTGTGGTATTGATTACTTGATTGTGGTCCACCGGTGTTGATTAGGCTAATTATCTGACATGCTTCTGGTTAAGGTTTTTTATAATACATCATATAAACTGACACATAATGTATTTTGAGACAGTAATGTGGGAATTATCACACAATATTGACTGATGGAGTCAATTAAGAAATGATGGTTATATTCTATTTAAAGAAATATGAGGAAAACGTGCGAATACATAGCCTGATATGAGCACTTTTGGAGTAACGTTTGTGTTGTGTATAGCAAAGCACTGATCAAAAATATGGAAGCAAATGCGAATCAGTATGTACAGTGTCTTGTTATTCTGATTAAAATATCATTAAATTATTGTTTTAGCATTCCTGGCAGAAATGAGAAATAGTGTCACTGAAACCAAGTATTATCATAAATAGTGATCATATATCGAAGCTATCTAATCTCAAGGTCAAATCAGAATATTTATTTTAAAAATGGTTTTGTAACAGGCTGATAAAAAAAATTTATATATTTATTACTGTGATTTGTGATACATTTTAAAGGGGAAAAAAATAAAGTTTTATCTTTCAAAAACATCAGAAAATGAATCTCTACTGTGCAGACAGCTGGCTCCAAACAAACCCTCTTCTGTGCAGACTCTGGCTCCAAAAAATCTCTTCAGAGCAGACTCTGGCTCCAAAACTAATCTCTACTGTAAGGATCCACCGCCAGCCCAAATAGCAGAATCCAGCAGCCTGGTCGAAGGTTTTAATGCGTATTCGGTCTTTTTTTTTTTGTCAAATAAATTTTTATTCAATTATCAGAAAAACCTTACAATAATCACATGAACCCAGGATTAATTTTCTTATATGCACAAAAAAACAAAAAACACAAACAAAATTGTAGACACCCCATCCCCAGCCTGTTAATATAAAATACAGTGACATTCAAAATGACTTTTAAGTTACAATACATTGAATTAAGGAATATAATTTTGAGGTAACGGAAGAAAGGGTCCCAAATCTTGTGAAATTGTTTAATGTTGCCTTTTAAAAGATATCTGGTTCGTTCCAAGTGCAGAGTAGATATCAGTTCCTCAAGCCATAGTTTGATTGTGGGGAGGATTAACCTTTTTCCAAAACAATAATAACAATTTCTTGGCTGTTCTCAAACAGTATGTAAGGAATTTCTGTTGAGCACTGTTCAATGAACATATATATAATTAGAATGCCCTAATATAATGAGCACAGGGTCTGGAGCCAAGTTCACATTAAGAATATCTGAAAGTACTTTTAATAGCTCACAGCCAGAATCCCTGTATTTTATGACAGAAAAATAAACTATGAGCCAAATCAGCATCCTCTCTTTTACATTTTATCACAAATAGGAGAGATCGTATTCGGTCTGTTTAACTTACACTTCTAAATTTATCAGAATTTAGTGTAAATTTATTCTAGCTCCGTGTTCAATCTGACTCCAGTTTTAAGTGAATCACTAACTTTAGACAATGTATCTATTTAAAACTGATCACAAAGGTTGAATATTGATAAATTTTGATATTTGATTTATTCCGGACTCACTATACTTTCAATTATCCATTCACTGGGGACCTAATGTCTCTTTTAAGTTTCATGGTAGCTTCACGTGGATCTTACGATCACAAACTCGCCAGTCTGATGTTAGTCAAAGGATGTGGTAGACTAATATATGGTTTGCCTGCTGCCAACTGCTTGCTTATGACAAAAGTATAGTTTATTTTAGTCTTTTCCCAACAATTTGGTCTAACAGCAGTGATAGACAGAAATCAGAAGGTTCTCCAGATGTGCCTACTGCTCCTATCATTCTTGAGCCTTCAGTTTGACCTATCCTGGTCGTAGATTGTGGGTAACAAAAGCCCCTCACAGTTTTACTAGTCATAATGATTTTTCAGGAGAGTTTTGGATAAAATCAATATAACAATTTATTATTAGTCAGGTTAAAACTGTATTCAGTCAATTACATAATGAAACAGTATTAGAAGCCAATTTACAAAGGATACAGAGTTGCAATTGTGAATCACATTGTAGTCGTGTTGCAACTTTGCTCCTGCAAATAGGACACTGTAGCCATATGGGGAATGGCAAAAGTGAATCCTCGCCAGGAGGCAACACAAATTAAAACATAGTCACACATGTAAACAGTTATACTCATTTAAGACACATGGTCTAAAATGCATAGCAAAGCACTCATGTGTTTTAGAGAATAACCTTAACTAGACACATGTGCACATGTAGTTTGCACAAAACAAATATACAGTGTGCTCTATAGGCACAATGTGTTTAACACAATTAAATTTTTGAATAAATAAGATAAACAGTCTCACAGACCCCCTAAAGGGGGACACACCCCCTCCTCAGCAGATCACAATTCTACAAAGTTTTCAATCTTTCTCATAATATAAAGACGTAACTGTGAAATTGAGACCATTTTTTTACCAATCGCACAGAGTACCTTTTAAATGATACCAAACATGAAAAGTTTATGAGTCATGAATCCTGAAGATATAGTAAATTTTTATGTTAGAATAGTAACTTGAGTTCTTGGCATTTCTGTCAACTTTTAGTCACCTGGACCATGTACCCCAGGGGGAACGGATGGGTGACAGGCACCAAAGAGTAAATGGTCTTTCTTCTAGGTCTTCCTATCTGATCAAATCATTGTCGGAGTATCTTGAGTGTGTTTGTTTCACAAAGAGATCAAAGCCCATTGTTTTGTTGCATTTGCAAATCAGTGCGGAGAGTTCCTGAAATATTTGGCTTCACAAAGAATTAATTTCATAAGGAAATAATTTCACTCCTTTCACTACTGTGCAGACTCTGGCTCCAAACAAATCTCTACTGCGCAGGCTCTGGCTCCAAACGAATCTCTACTGTGCAGACTCTGGCTCCAAACGAATGGCTCCATGTGGCAGACTCTGGTCTCCAAACGAAATCTCTACTCTGCAGAGTCTGGCTCCAAACGAAACCTCTCCAGCACAGATCTGCTCCAAACGAACATCTTCTGTGCAGACTCTGGCTCCAAACGAACCTCTTCTACGCAGACTCTGGCTCCAAACGAACCTCTACTGCGCAGACGACTCTGTGGGGGGACTCCAAAACTAACCTCTACTGCACAGACTCTGGCTCCAAACGAACCTCTACCGTGCGACTTTGGCTCCCAAACAAACGTCTACTCCGCAGACTCTTTGCTCAAAACCAATCTCAGCTCTGCGCGGACTCGGCTCCAAAACAATCGCTTCAGAGCAGACTCTGGCTTCAAAACCAATCTCTTCAGAGCAGACTCTGGCTTCAAAACCAGCTCTTCTGCGGCACAGACTCTGCTCCCAATGAACCTATACTCTGCAGACTCTGGCGCCGAACGAACATGTACTCCGCAGACTCTGGCTCCAATATACTGTACTACTCCGCAAAATCTGGCTCCAAACAGGACCCTCTACTGCACAGGAATCTGGCGCCAAAACGGACCTCTACCTCACAGACTCGGGCTTCCCAACCTACATACAGTCTAACTGCGCAGCCCCGGCTCAAAACGAACCTTTACCGTGCAGACTCTGGCTCACAAACAAAATCTCGTCATTTAAAAACCCAGACTCTTCTCCAAATGACTTCTACTTCGCAGAGTCTGGGCCGCCAAACGAAGCCTTACCGTTGCGACTCTGGCTCCACATGAATCTCTTCTGCACCGACTCTGGCTCCAAATAAAAGACCTCTTCCGCGCAGGACGCTGGATCTCAAACAAACCTCTACATCACCAGGCTCTGGCTCAAAAAACCTACCTCTCCACGCAGACTCTGGCTCCAAACATACCTCTACTGCGCAGACTCGTGCTCCAAACGGACCTCTACTGTGCAGACTCGGGCTCCAAACGGACCATCTAACCACAGACTCGGGCGCCCAACTTTTATGGAACATCAAAAGTACATAAGTGACCCTAATTAATAGACACTCTAACACTTGTCCAGGAAGGTCCCAAAACAATGTTCAACTATCCAGGCGCACAGACACACAACACTAGGTGGCACAATAATAATATGTTTTACTTCTGAGTAAACTACTAGACACACTATTTTTGTTTTTCCTGTTAATCCTTAAATGTATATCTCTGATGTCATTTTATTTCCGTCTATAAACAATATCTGCATTTGAACTTCTTCTGGGGAAAAAAAACAAAAAAAGACTATTAGTCCAATTTTCACTAAATTTGCAAACTACAGACAGGGATACTGCTGCAAAAAGTTATCACAAGCTCATAAATAAACATTATGATGATATAAGTGATTGAAACGAGTGGCACCCTTTGTTCACCAAATGAGCTTTTCATCCTGAATGCAACAATCAATTAATGAAACAAAAAAAAATCATAAATAAACTAGTTATACACAGAATAATTAAAAAACAAGCACACAAAATTATGTTAAAGTTGACACCCGAAGGAGGCGATTACAACCTCAATAAGTTTAACTGTATGATTGGCAAAGTAAAAAAAAAAAGATGTCATAACGTAATATGACTCTGATACATAAAAATTAGCTAGCTACCAACCAATCAGAATTTCAGCAATAATAATGTCAAATTGTGTCAAAAGTGTATGTACATGTGCAGATGTCATAACATAATATGACTCTGATTACATAAAAAAAATTGCCAGCTACACAAAACCAATCAAATTTCAGCAACTAATAATGTCAAATTGTGTCAAAGTGTATTTTTTAATCACACTTTATGTACTTTTTCTATGTGACATTAACTTTGTTATCACAATCGTTGTTGAAAGTTTCTTGAGAATGTATTCATCTGTTTTTATGGTTGTTTTTTTTCTGCCTATTGTACATTTGATACTTTTTTATTGTACATTTCTCCTCCAAATATAAGAAATCTTTATCTTTCCTAACATTATCATTGTTTCTAATTTTAATTACTTTCTGATATGAACAATGAGAGTTTTATTTTAACAGAAACAAAATAACCAGGTAAAAGGAAATCGAAAAGACAATTAAATTAATTAATTAATAAATTTATATGTGTTGATTATATGATTGTTAAATTGGGTAAGTAAATAGTGAATTTGTGTAGATTCACATACACTATAACAGAACAGCCAGATGATGGACCACTCACACAGTGAATAAATTAAATACAAAGGAGCCTCAACGCCGGGCGCCGAGCTTCTAGCATTAAGCAGCCATCTGCCTCCTTTATACACCGATCTAACCTTATCCCAATAAACTATTATAAGACGGTCCATGCTAGATGCAGTTTATGTCCTGTTAAAGCTGGATGAGCAAGATAACGTAAGAATAGAAATATTTGAATGCTGGGGGACAATAAGAGGCATTTGAGATCACAGGTGCCTGAACTGCCTCAGGATAGTGAGAGTATCTCCCTGCAGCCAAGTTCAGTGAAAGAAGGGCACAAGACATAGCAAATTCTCTATACGATGTTGAAGAAAATCTCGGATGATATGGGGGGCATTGAGGAGATTTGCCGAACCACAGCTTCTGTGGAAAGCAAGCTATCTGGCGCTTGAATCACGCTGATCGATGTATGTCGAAAACTGTGGAATTCCTTGAGGAAAAGGAGAAAGTATTGGCAGGCAACCTGCCCTGCACTCAAATGTGGATCTGGACCATTTAAGAGAAAAAGTGGAGGACATGAAGAACCCGGAGTCGACGAAATCATCTTCGCTTTATGGCGTTTTCGGACAGGGAAAGAAAGTGGAAACATTGAATCAGTTCTGGGAGAGCTGATCCTACATTTGTCCGACGCATCGTAGCAATGGATCGAGATAGAACGGTCCCGCTCCCTATTGTTCGGCCCCCTCGACCTAATCGGAGGACAGCCTAGAGCCTATATACAGTGAGATTTTAAATCACGGATCGGGATTCGTGTTGCGTGCAGCGCGGTATAAAGGAGGATCACTTTGAGGGAGGCATACGGTTTTCCACTTATTTTGCAAGGACGCTCAACTCAAAAAACTAGACAAGTTCAGAGAATGCCGAAAATCCTTCGTAATATAGGTAAGGGTGAAATTTGCACTGTTTGGTTCCAGTAACTCTAAGGATAGAGATAGCGGTCGAGGGATATAAAGGCTTCATTTGCTCAAAGAAGCCTTGAGAGGTAATGTCAAGGTGATGGAGCACTGACTGGACTGATTGTTCACGTTTGATAAGTAACTTTGGTTTGTTAAGTTCATTATGACATCTGTTTTCGATGGTAAGGAAACTATATACAGGACTTAAGAGTTTGAAATATTACGTCTTCAACTGGTTAGAAAATATTGGTTATGTCATCTAAGATGATTAGGCTAATGTTATACTTCATTGTAATATGCATACTGACTGTCGATCAGCACTTTGCACGGCGATGGTGGGTAACAGCTGTGTGGCATCGCCTGGGACCTGCATGCGAGTCATGGACGTCCAGTTTTTGTGTTTTCCGATGGTGGACATTTATTGACAATGGGTGGGGATTTTGTTCAGATTTGGGCTTGGGGTGTCCAGTGGCACAATGGTACATATGGAGTTTTTGGATTGCTATTTTTTTTACATAGTTTTTGTTTGAAGAAGTTGGTATTGGCATTTATCTAGAGTATTGCGTCCTTATGTCATGGGAATGTCAAAAGGGGCTGAGTCATCCAATTAAAAAGGAAGAAGGTTATGACTAAAATTAGGGCATAGAAATGTGACGTGGGCCATTCTTCAAGAAACTCACCTGTTACAGAAGGAATCAGAGACTGCTAACGAGGGATGGTTTGGTGAAGTATTCATTAATGAGGGTACAAGCAATAGTAGGGGAGTGATCATATTTCTAAATAACAGTTACATTTCAATTAAGGCGAGTGAAGGATGTGAGGGTAAGAATTCTGTTCTGCTTGGGGAATACTGGGCCAGACTATAATACTGCCAATGTTTATGCACCAAATAGGGATGATCAGCTTTCTTTGAAATCTGGAGTATGTTATATGCAGCTGTCTTATGATATTGTTCTCGGGTGTATCTTGAATTTTGTGTTTGACCCAGTCTGGATCGAGTGTTTGAATAATAATATGTCAAAAGCTAGTGTAAAATAAATAAATAATTGCAAGCTTTCCGGATGGTAGACTTGTGGAGGCTTCTGAATCCGGACGGGAGAGAATATACATTTTATTCTGCTGCGCATCAGAGTCTTCTCTAGAATTGATTTTAGTTGATATCAAAGTCCTCTGTCCTTTTTCTACCTGCTCATAGGTCCTTCATTATTTCAGATCATCGCATGGGTATGTATGGAAATGTTTCACATCCGAGATGCAGCGTACTTACAGAGGGAGATTTGATAACTTCCCTTCTACGAGATCCGATTTTAAGGAGGCTTTGAGAAAGGAAATTAATATGTATGAAGAGACAAATGGGCAAATGCGGTCCCCTTGCGGAATGTCTTTGGGAAGGCACTGAAGGTTGGTGTTGAAGGGGCTTATTATTCCGTATGGCATCATATGTTAAAACATGTAATAGTAAAGATCGTTCTAATCTGGAAAAAAAAGAAATCAAACTGAGGGAATTAGATATGATGAAAAAACTCACACATGAAGGTTTTAGATATTTAACACAATTAGAAATATAAATATAATGTAATACCTTCTAAGAAGGTGGATTGCTTGTACGGTTGAGGTGAGGCAGAAAATAGTTTGAATCTGGCGCAGCAAGTGGGCAAGCCTTATGGCGAACTATAATTAACACAGAGAAATGTCTGTGCTAAGTCCTGCTGTTCCGTCCTCAGAACGCCAGAATTGTTACAAAGCCAGTAGATATTAATGAAGTCTTCAGAAAATTTTATTTTGGGTTTATATACATCTTCATGTGAAGCAGAGGTTGGAGAAATAAATGATTTTTGAATTCATTGAATTTACCCTAAGTTGACTGAAGACCAGAGGCAGTAAGTTGATTCCCCATTACATATGAATGAAATTGTGGAGGTAATCGGGTCCCTTCCTTCTTCTAAGTCTCCTCGGGCCAGATGGTTTTGCTGCAGAATTTTTTAAGTGTTATACAGCTGAGGTAGCTCCATTGCTGCTTAATATGTATAATGAGGCAATGGAGAAAGGCGAGTTGCCGGTTCCCACCCTGTCACAAGCATTAATTACACTTAAACTAAAAAAGGACAAAGACCCTACTGAGTGTAAGAGTTATCGTCCCGACTTCTCTGATTCCCTGTAGATGTTAAAATACTATCTAAAATCCTGGCAAACAGGTTAGACAGTGTAATTACTTTCCTTAGTTCATGGGGACCAGGTGGGCTTTTATACATGGGAGATCTGTATGGATAATATTAGGAGATTTATTAATATTATATGGCAATGGCTTGATGTAAACTTACCAGTAGCAGCAATTTCCTGGATGCAGAAAAAGCCTTTGACCATGTGGAATGGGGTTATTTATTTGAGAACGTTAAAAACCAACCCAACCTTTGGCTTTGGGAGTAGTTTTTAAAGTGGATAAAGTTATTGGGGGGCAGACACATGACCCCAAAGCTGCGGTGCAGACTAATTGGCAGGATTCTTCTTATTTTACATTGGCAAGAGGGACCCGGCAAGGTTTTCTCCATTATCCCCTATGGTTATTTTGTTTGGCTTTGGAACCACTTGCAGCGGTTATATGAGCAAGTACAAAGATTTTCCCGGGGTTTCTGTGGGGAGAACAGTTCTCAAATTGATCATTGGGGGGGGTTGTTGAAAATGAAAAAGATGAAAATGCAGATGAATCCTGTTGTTTATTTCAGAGCTTTAGAGGTTCTGAAGCCGTTGTCTGTTAGAAATGATTAATTAATTTGTTCTAAATTATCACAGGTTATAAAGATAACTGGTCCTAAATCGGAATCTCTCTTCCTTGCAGCAGCCTCATTGCCTGTCATTTTTTTCATCCTGCTCCCTTTCAGTGGCCCAAAGACGGTATACCGTACCTTGGTATTCTTTTCCCTCATAAACTTAAGGATTTAGTCAGAGTGAATTTGGACCCCTGGGCAAGAGTTTCAAAATGATGCTGGGAGGTGGTCCATCTTTAATCTCTCTCCTTGGGGAAAGGTGAATTGTGTTTCAAAATGACTGTCTTCCAAAAATTAACTATTACTTCATCAATCCCTGTTAAAATTCCACTGCAATCTATTAAACAATTTGATAAATAACCATGCATTTCTCTTTTGGAATGGGAAGCGCCCCCCGTTAAATAAGCAAATTGCAACAGCCGTTGATAGAGGGGGGTTGGGTCTTCCTAAACTGAATGTTTATTATTACGCCTTCAGTTTAAGACAATCTGGCTCACCTGGTCCCTTCCACCGGGAGGTCTCCCCCCTTGGTGTTAAACGCTGAGCAGCCATTCTGTACCAGCTAGGTGCTCGCCACTACAATGCGTACGCCACTAAATTACCTCATACAGTACAAAAGTTCTCATGCCATAATATCATCATCTCCCAGACAGTGTGGAAGAAAATTAGAAAATAGCTGGAGAATTTTTAAATTTAATCCCTTTTTGAATACCAGCCTTCAAGTAATCTGGGATGAATCCCAAATTATGCATTGAAAATCAAACCTTTTGTGGAAGGAGAAGGAAGGAGGAATGCTAGCAAAGGGTATTTTTGAAGTTAGGTGACGGTCATTACTGAGAATAATATTTTGAAATCATTTAACCAATTAATCCAATCATTTGGCCTTAATAAAACACAGTTTTGGAGATAACCTACAGCTGAAGACACTTGTTATAGGCCGGGACTGTTTGGTTCTAGTATTTCAAAGTCCACCAGAAGATAATATTTTATCTGTAATTCTAGAAGCATGGGGTAGAGGGACATGAAGGCTCAGTATAATTATAGATTGATTATGGAGGAAAGTGGGATATACGTTATCCATTCTGATACTAAAAGAGTCTGGAGGCACGGATTTGAATATCTCAATTAGTGATGAGGAACTCGGATCAAAATATGCAGAAACTTGTAGAGTAATGTCAAGGATTTGGGTGGGGGTAAGACTTGTACAAGTTAAGATATTGAATCGTTTTTATTGGACCCCGAAAGCTTGAATGCTGGCCGATGGTGAGGAGGATGACGGAGACCTGATACCACTGCATCTGTGGGTCCTGTTCTAGAAAAATACAAGAATTTTGGTCTAAGGTCCCACTACCATGATACGTCAAGAGGTGTCAGAACGTTGGTTTTTCGTTTTGTTCCAGGTTTATATGTTCTTGGAGACCTATCTACTTTTAAGCCTGGGATGTAGAGAACAACTGAACTGGATTCAGATCAATATTATGATTGGGAGACAAAATTATAAATGAGAAGTTGGCGGATGCCAGGTTCGCCTTCTTTCCAAGAATGGGTTACGGAATTTGGGGCAAAGTTTGTGTTTATGAAGGAATGGCATACAGATTACTTGACTAAAAAAAGAGGTCTATAGGATAAAGTGGGACAGATATCTGACATTTATTGAGGTTATAAGAATGATGGTGGGTGAGACACAATATTAGAGCTGTCTTTAATGGATCTGGTGAATAACTCCTTTGACATTGCCATTTTAATTTAATCCATTATGTTTTGTGTATATATGTGGTGTATATACTGTGTGGGTATATGTGTAGTTGATGTGTGTACAGTAGGCCCCACTAGAACAACCAAAATTGGGTAATACAGCCGCGGCGGGGGCGTTCTTAACATGCACGTCACATGTCGCAGTGTTAAATTCATTCAGTGAAAACTACCGCCCAGGTGGCGCAAAGGGAACTGGAAAGGTGCGAACTGAATGACAATTGTAAAATAGAGATTAAAAGGAGGGGAAGTAAAACAACATTACATTATGTATACAGTGTAACATCTTTAAAAGCATTAAAAGAAATGTACAGTGAGTTAATTTCAAAGATGTATGGATAGTCTTAGGCTACAGTCTACTCATCACAAAATTAAAAGAAAGCAACCTTTACCACAAAGGATCTTATATGCAGGCTATTGTTATAAACAGTCATTAAATATAAGGCCGATATATACGGATAAAAAGCTAAATGTTTTCATTTCGTTCATTCTTGGTATAAAAAAAACCTTCAGGTTCCATTGCAGATCGAATGAAATGAAGAAGGTCCAGCACTTTAGCAATAATTATTATTAATTCTTTTTATTATTCTTGATTTTCAAACTGCTAACTGCTACTCCAACTTTATGCAATTTTTGAATTATGCCTTTACCGTGTGACCAAAATGGACAGTATTTTTCTGTTTCAGCTAGTTTTGAAAAATCGCGCTGGTTGCCATGCCCACCGCGCACCATTCATTGGAAACAGTAGCCGTTCACACGAGCCCATGTGGCAACGAGCAGCGTGGCCATTTTTTGGCATATTTTTGCTACTCATGATTTTTTTTTTTTTTTTTTTTTTTTTTTTTATTTTTTTTTTTTTTCGTCTACACTGAAACAACGCGACTGGAACTACACAAAGCCTATTTTAAATCTTTAACCATCATGAATAATAGTTAAGCTTGAAAATAGGCACACATCACGAAGTATGGAAACATTTGGATTTCCGCCCCGAATGATGAAGTCCCAAACCCTCTTACCTTATGGTTTCGATTTAAATTATTATTCACTCTTATGTTATTTTTTTTTTTGTTTTTTTTATAGCCTCAGAAGCCTAATATTATATTCATATACTGACAATTTTATTTATCCATTAGAATTATATCTTTTTAATATCGTGTTGGTTGATCAATTTGTAAATTTAAAGAATTTGTTGTAAATGGGGAACTAAAAATATCCTGTTTGGACATTATAAATATTAGGCCAGCGTTAGTATTTCTGAATGTAATAAAATGCCAAACTTATAAATGACTTTTATTTTCTTTTCCTCTCACAACTTATTAATTTTTTAGCCTGTTTAAAAAAAAACATTGGCAGCAAACGAAATAGGCAATAACGCTGTTTTGAAAAATCGTCTTACCTGTTGGGCTAACAGTAATTATATTATTATATACTTAGGACACAGAGTCTGGGACTAATATAAGGATATCCGGTTGTTGGTTTGTTTTTTTTGTTTTTTTCATTGCATCTGAAAATGACTTTGTGCCAGCACATTCTACTTCCGACACGCATCAACTCTGCCTCGCAACGTTGTGGATGTGGATGATTCAGAATGTTTGCATCATAAAGGTTCCTCGTCCCATTTTAACAGGAATTGTTCATTTAAAATAAAAAATCGAATTATATGTTAGTTCTATTATATGTTAACACAGTTCATTTAGACTAAGTAACATGCACTGTGAAATTTTACCCTTTTTAACTTTAAATCCTGAAATGTAAATCAGTTTAATTCAGAATTGAGTTCAATTTTAAAAAAAAAAGGTTTTAGGTTTTTAATTGCTTTAAATTCTTTCTATGAATTAATAATAGTATCATGGTTATTCTTGTAGAAAATAAGTGTTTATTCTTTAAGGAAAATAAGGGAAAAATAAGGGCACGATCCAAATATTATTCATATTTGTTTTACTTCACCCATTTATGCAGGCTACAATTATTCTAAAAAAAAATAAATAAATAATAAACAAAAAAAAATAATAATGTCATTAAAAGTGGCTTAATCCGGCCTGAGTAAATTTGACCATTATACGAATTCAGGACATGTTACAAGGTTAGTGATTTTAGGATGGTGAAAATACTGTGAAATTACAAATGGGTACGGGATTTTAAAGATCTTTAAAAACACCAAAGCGCAGTGCCCCTTAACGCGACACTATCTAGTGCTGTATTCAAGGCTTTCGTTTTATCCCAGATCATGAAGGACTTTTGCCTGATCATACCTTTCCAGTGTAAGTTAAAATATTCAAGCGTTAAAAAAAAAAACTTACATACATACCGCCTGTTTATTATAGCCATGCATGTTATCCATTAAATCCAGTAGTAAATCCATTACAGGAATAATGGAATAGCCCGTAATTTTAGTAATTTTTTCTTTTGAAGCTATAACAATTTTGGTAGTACTTTCATTTTACAGTCCATGTTCCTCATGTACATATTGTATGTACTTATTATAGTGTAATTACAATAACTATGTAATAACTAGGTACTAACCCTGAACCTACCTCCCCTAAACCTAACTAACCCTAACCCATGTAGTTACCTTGTATTACCAGAACTTTCTTAGATAAATACAGTGTAAGTACACTTTAAGTACATGTAAGTACACGTACTGTAAAATAAAGTGAAACCACAATTTTGCATTTATATGTGTTATACTAAACACGTTCATACTTATGTTTTAGAATAAATGGATTCCTTTGTAAAAGAAAGATAAACAACAGTGTAACCTCTGCGATTTAATAAAAACATTTCAAGGTAAGTAATTAATTAATTTAGTGATGTATACGTTTTTTAAGACTTTTGTTTGTTAATGGTAATGAACTGCCTCCTCTGGTGTGTAGCCTCTGGTTTCTCCCAAGACTTTTTTTTTTTCTCCCTCTGCCACCAAAAGGAGTAATTTTGCCACAGTTGCCTGTGACTTTCTCAAAGGATGAAAAACATTAAAGGGTTTGTTCACCCACAAAATAAATGTCTAGTCATTAAGTAACTTACTCACCCTCATGTCATCCCAAATCGTAGAATTTTTTTTTTTTTTTATCAACTCAAACTGGACTACAGTGGTTAAAAAACCTAATGTTGTGAGGTGACGAGGCTCATTTTGTGCGCAAGAAAACAAAAATATCCACTATATTCAACAAATTCTTCTGTCCTGTCATACTGCTACACTATTTTCGTTGCAGAGCTCCAGTGTTAACATCAGAACTTTAGGCTCAGTTTGGCCCGAAGCATGCGTGTGATGCTGACAGAGGAGCTGGCCCATAATGATTCGGCATTCGGGATGTAAGTAACATGGAAGCTTTGAACTGCATTCACTACGCCAACTTCGATATGTTAACAGTTCAAACTGTTAAATAAAGTTTTTTTTGTTTTGTTTTTGCACACAAAAAGTATTCTCATCACTTCATAATATTAAGGTTGAACCACTGTAGTCACATTGAATATTTTGATCTCTTTAATACCTTTCTTGACTTTGAATTGTGAGGTGCAATGTTGTTGATTATTTTTTGTTGTTAAGATTCTTGTATTTTTTCAAAAAAATCTTTATTTGTGTTCGAAGAAGATAAACAAAAGATCTTACAGGTTTGGGATGGCATGAGGGTGAGTGATGATTAATGACAGAAATTTCATTTTTGGGCAAATTAACTCAAGTCATGAATTTTTATAGCTGGCTCTCTGCGCCCCCATTGACTACCATAGGCAGTTCAGAGTTGGATAGAAAGACCTTTGGCAGATATGCTTTTGTAACTTTTTAAAATAGTCGTACATGCACAGAAACAGCTATATTGAGTACCTAGAGGAAAAGTAAAATAAAAAAAGACGGATAATATAGGCCCATTAAATTACAACTGCTCTATTACATAAAGCTCTTTTCTTCAGTGACTGCAAAACATGTATCCAAATGTGTCATGACTATATGGTCATTACACTCAACTTATAGAGGATTCGCCTACTTAAATTCACTACAAACACATGCTTCAGTTTTACTTTTACAAAGTGTGAACACTGCTGTTTTTTTCAGTGATTCTTTTGTAAACATATTGAATCAATGGAGATGTTTGTCATATATATGCCAACTAAAGTTTATTTATTCTTTCAAGGTTTGTACTAATATGGTGCGCACTACCTCAACAACGAGACAAAGCCAGGATCCAGCGTGTCTTGGTGCATTGGGAGACAAAGAAAATTCCTTTCAAAGTTTTTCACCATTTTCAAATGAAGAGGCAGTTCTGAAAAAGGAGACCTTATTTCAAAGCAGTGAATGAATGCTTCCAAAATGTTCTACATCTATGACAAACTACCCAAAGCCCTCTGCTCCCATTTGGGAGTTCTTGCATCATGGAATCTATAATATTCCTGGAGAAGTTCCTTCTACACATTGCTGCCTCCTAAAAAAATCTTTTGTATTCAAAAGCCACTGATCATCAGTAGATCCAGTAGCCAAAACACACGTTAAAGGGTTAGTTCACCCAAAAATGAAAATTCTGTCATTACTGTACTCACCCTCATGTCGTCCCAAACCCCGTAAGACCTCCATTCATCTTGAAACTGTAACAGTACATGTCTTGAAGGAGAGGGTGTACAACAACGGGAATCCAAAAGTGAGGTTTTAATCAAAACAACTCGCGAGAAAGAACAAACACATACCATAACGTTATGAAAAACAAAAAAACAAGAAAAGAAAAGGGAACATGACCAAATATAGGGAAAACTCAAAAGAAACAGAACTATGAAGTGGTCATGCACTGTGATATTCCCCCCCCCCCCGGAAGTCTCGTCCCGAGCTGCTTAACCACCGGGGAGGGTGCTGTGAAGTGAGAGGAGGAAGGACTTTGTGGGCCGGATCTGGAGGACTCGAGCTGCGTGCCATGGCGGATCTGCACTCAGAGGCCGCGGCCCCAAACCATGCCTCTCCAGCTGGATCTCCTACTGCAACACAAAAAAAAAAAGAGATTATTGGGGAAACTTACAGGGCTGGACTAGCGCCTAGAAGTAGACACAGGAGGCGGCTTTCTGGGGCTGGGCAGGAGCACTGGACTGAGCTCTGGGGCTGGAGCTGACACTGGAGGTGAGCTCTGGGGGTGGAGCCGAGCCGACACTGGGCTGGAGAGCTGTGGCGTCAGGGGGGCCCTCCGAAACTGGAGCGAGCTGTGGGTCAGGGGGCTCACTGGGCGAGGGGAATCAGGAGCCCTGGCTGGGGCTCGGCGGGGAATCAGGAACTAAGCGGAGACACAGGAGACTTAGGAGGTGAAGGAGGTTCAGGGAAAGTGCCATAGAGGGGAATCTGGGGAGAGGATGGGTGCGGAGGAGAAAACTTGGGGGGTAATGCCATCTCCAGGTTAGTATAGCATGGGGCTGGCAATGGGAGGTCTTTCAGGAGGGAGAGAGGGCTAGGCGTTAATATAAATATGGCTTGCCATATGAATATCTGGGGCTCGGGTCTTCGGGGAGGCGGAAGTGTGGATCGTGGACGGTGGTACTGGCTTTGCTTCCTGTGGCGGCCTCACGGATGGGCTGAGGAAAACATCTGAGCTTGGGTGGATACTGGGATGGTTGGGTTTGGGCAGGCGGGAGGAGCTGTTGGTGCGGTATGCAAGAGGTTCCCAGCATGGGGGGTGAGCAAGGCGCAACACGGCTCGCTCCTGAGGGGAATTAGACTAGGAATTTTGGCTATAATCATGAACTTCTTCCACTGCTTCGAAGTCCAAATTGTTCAACCAGAGGTATTTTTTTATGATCTATATAGGGGGGATATCAACAAGGGGGAGTGTGGAGGGTTTTGTGTTCTTCCAGCCCCAGCAAAAAACAATGTGCACACAGGAAGCAGTCGTGATAGCCCACCCGGTTGTTAGCAAAGCTCAAGGACATCCTCTTGGTGCTACTGTATGTGCATATAGATGTTTAGGTTGCCTTAATTTCTGTACTGTAATAGCGTGAACATTTATCATTACTGTATTTGCACGATTAGTGGGCTACTAATTTAGATACTGTATGTGCATAGATGTTTAAGGTTGTATATTTGAATACTGTATGTGCACATCTGTTTTAAATGTGTATTATATATTTTTTTCTGTAGGTTTGGAATCAGGTAAACCATATGTGCACAGTTGTTATGAATATTGTTACTGTATGTGCCTATTGGTTGTTTGGGAATTTAACAGGTATTTTCCTTTATGAACTATTGTTGTGTACATTTGTTTTGAATTTACTGTGTATTTTGAATGGTATGTACTTTAACATTATTTGCAGTGTTCTAACACGTTATGTGTATTTTGAATTCAATCTGTAATAATTTATATGAAATACTAGGCTGCCAATATGAGTACATTTGTCATTTAAAAAAAAGGATTATTGTTTTCTACTTAAATAAACAATCTGTATTTGAAAAACAGTGTATTTTATCTGATAAAAGAATCTCATGATAAAAGTTAAATAAGTTTTTAGACCCACCCTGGCCCCTTTTTAACCCCAATCATTTGGCAGTTTAAAAATAACCCACAGCTTGGGAAAGAATGCCCCTAATTTGTTAAACCTACCAGTTTTTTGTTTTTGGTTTAAACCCCACCAATATTTAGTGGAGTAAAAGTTTTGTTTTACGTTGCAATTTGTTTCATTGATTTACTTTTTTTTTTTTTACTGTCCTGTAAATTAATGAAAGTTTTGTTTTTCCAATGGTATATTTTTTTGTAACACATTCTTTTTGTTGTATTTTTTATTGGTTTATGATCATAAAAAAAAAAAACAATTTATACATTTTTTTTTTTTAAAACATCCTGTACACAATGTTTTGAATAAGGACAAAACATAAACTAATCGCCTCTCGGAAAACTTTATAAATACCTGTATCATCTTGAGGAAACTTACAGGCCATGACTGCATGGTTAAAATCAAGCTTTTACTGAGAAGAAGAAAGTAGAAAAAATCTAATCACGTATCATTTAAAATCCTATCTTAGTTGTCAGCCCATTGTTATTATCCTGTTTATACAGTATTGTATATAGTACTTGTGAGAAGCTTGGAAGAAGAGCAGAAAAGAGAACAAAAGTCTATTCTGCTCTTCATAAAAAATAAAAAATAGTAATATTGAGAAATAATAAACCTAGTAGAAGAAACTGTATTAAAAAATCAAATTAAGTAATCAAAAAATTGTCTCAAGTTCTCAGCCAGCTTATGACAAGTTGTTGCTGTTTTAAAAAGACCCAGTCAAGCAACAGTTTTTTTATTTTGCAATTTGTAATAAAATACCTTTTGTTCTTGTCCCTGAATACAGTATTTTAAATAAAACCATATCTCAAATCTAACTTGTTTTTATTCTAACGAGGCAATGCAAAAGAGAGTAGCACTATGTCCCAGTCTTCAGCTGGTGTTCCTGGATGGCCATCAGAGGACACAGTCTTTTGTTTTAGACCATGGCTGTCTTGTGTTGTTTGTGTCATGTGCGCTCTGTTCTAGTGTCTTGACCCCGCCCTTCTTTGCTATTGATGTATTGGTTATTTTGCAACCAGTTTCCTTGTTACCATCCTTGTTTGCTCCATATTTATCTCGTGTTTGCAGTCCTGTGCCAGTTTGTTGTGATCTGTACACCTTGTGTACTGTCTTGCCAGACCAGTCTGATTCCCCCAAGAGGTAGGATAGTTGTTGTTGGGTTTTGTATTTTTTTATGATTAATAAAAGTCATCCTAGTC
>NC_056600.1:26789943-26951626 GCF_018340385.1 Cyprinus carpio | reverse complement strand
GATGAGGTGCCGTCTTCTGATCCTTTTTCTGACCAGATAAGCAGTAGACACGCTGCAAAGTGTTAAAAACATCATAAATGATAAACAGAACTAACACTCAGCTTCTGTTCGTTCTAAAAATACTATTCATTTTTCTTTTTATTTATTAGGCCTATATTAAATAATAATAGGAAAACAACACCTTGCTAAGGTATAACCTACATGTAGGTAGGCCTACTATGTTTCAGCTGCGGACATGTATACTGTAGCACATTGTTCTTGTTGTTGATTTTTGGTTGCTTTCATTGTACTCACTTGTAGAATCGCTCTGGATAAAAGAGTATACGAAATTATAAATGTAAATGTTTATTTTATTTTGCATGCTCGCAATAAAAAGAACATTTGTGTTTCTATAATTAAACAAACAACAGGATGTGCGTTCTGTCATCCGGTCTGGGGGTTTCCTTCCGTGACACTTGTTGCGGGATCTCACTGCACCTTCATATCTGGTTTGATATAGGTCAATATTTTTGTTCAGAATATTTAGATTATTACTTCTATATAGATTAGGATTGTTTTTATTTGTATGGGTTTTGTTATTTTTAATGTAACTACATATGTTGCTGGTGACCCATTTTGACCCAGATATTGAAACCATGTCGGCTGTGTAGTGCTAGGTCCATGCAGAAAATTGTGAAAGATGCTCCTTATGTGTCATCCAACGTTTGTTGTGACATCATTGAATGTTCCGGGGGAAAACTGAAGTTGTATTGTCAGTGTCGTCACAGTGCCTTTTAACTGCTGATTTTTGGATCCCGTAATGTTTCATTTCCAAATTAAGCACTGAGATATAAGATATTATCCTCTCTCTAGAACCACCCGATATCAGACTGATGACGATCAGTTTCATCTAGTAGTACTGGAGCAAGCGCCCAAAGTAACTCCAAAGAAAGCTAGATTTTGAGACCCCCAGTGTCTGAGAAGAGGAAAGAGAAATCACCGGACAAAATTGCAGAGTGTTGTTGTGCTTGACAAATGAGGCCTAAGCAAACATTGTGGAAGGCATAGGTTTTTAAAGAATTAAGCACACACTTTCAGCCAGGATCCACTGTTCACCAAACCGTAGACTGTTTATGCATGCGGTTTGGATGAGAAATACGACATCCCATATGGCCCAGAGGTTTTCCAGGTTAAGAAACCATTGTGAAGCAGCCAGCCTCCACCACAGACTTTGGACCTCTCTGCAAATGGGGCATATCTGAACTGCCTACGGCCCACTTTTATTACTGAAGACCTGGCGACTAAGAAAAGAAAAATGGAGGAAAGTCATTACAAGCAGAACACACTTCACCAACACTGTGAAAGAAGGTAATTTCTGATTGGGACATTCTCCAGATACCTAAGATAGTTTTTTATTGTTCATGACAATGCAATGAATAGGGTTGTCATGGCACCAATCAACTGTTCCAGGACCCATTGTGGGGAACTGTACTGTCCGTTGGTGGGGCAATTCACTACAATTGTCCATAAAAGCAAGGATCCGTGTGCTCTCACTGTTTGCTGCTTGTTTCCACATGCTTATTATGATGCTTATGAACATTAAGAAACGACACTTGGTGGTGCATGAAGACGACACGGCCGCTGTTACTAAATCCCTAAAGACTACACTGACAGAGGAGTTTTTTTGTTTTCTTTTCTTTTTGGGGGGGGGGGGCTTGGGACTGCATACATACTGAGCACTTCAAGAAGCCCTGTAACCATGGAAATTTAATTTGCAATAATTTTTCTTGTAATCCCAAATGTTTGTCTCTTGGAGTTATGTCGTTAAATTGAAGTTTACAGTTCCCTATCAGAGATTTGCATGTCAGTGAGAGATAGAGGACTTCAATCATCATCAACCAAAAGATTTAGAAACAATACACATTACTAGATGCATTTCTAGACTAAATAAGCTGGTACCAGGGCTCTCAAACTCTCACGCCATTGAGCGTGAGACAGTCATTTTTCTTTCGGGAAGTTTTTTGCTGATATTCCGAGGAGCGTCTCACTGCAGCCTGCGGTGGACATCCAACCCCATGTCAAAATACGTCACTTCTCAATCATTTGAAACAGGAAGAAGCATCAAATAAGAAGATAATTATTATTGTTTCCAACCGAGTAAAAGAAGCTGTTGTTTGCCGGGTCGGTAAGTAAAATAAAAATATCTTTGGTCTTTACCGAACGTTGACAACTTTACGAACGTGTGCGTCATGTGTGTGCATGTTGCATAAACAACAGTATTTTTATTTCAACTTCACACAGGCACGTTATTGCCTAGCAACAAATATATTATATATGTGTGTGTGTGTGTGTGTGTGTGTTGTGTGTGTTTGGCGGGGTGGGGGGTGAGATGAGTGTTTTTATGTTGGGGGGGTCTATCTATCCCCACATGTCATGTAATATATGTTATGTATGTATTCGTGGCATTCTGCGGACACACACCCACACACACACAATACATACAATAATACATTACATACATGTTTAGATAGATAGAGATACAGATAGGATAGATAGATATATATATAGATTAGATAAGAGATAGCAGGCACAGTCTTACAACATAAAATCAATTATGAATCAAATGTGCAATATTCTTTTATACCCTTCCCCCCCCCACATAACAACACTTTATCTCACCCACCTCGACAACACATACACTTCATCCCTCTCACACATATTGCACTGACATGATCCCACACCACCACCACCACACACACACACACACACTCACACACATATAACCTCTTTAATGCTATCCTCTGATCACAGTACCCAATGCATCAGTCACTTGGGTGGGCAACCGCAGCCATATTCAATTATGTCTGCTGGATAACTCTGTGTTCTAGGTCACAAATTATCTTTGTATTCTTCATGTGTTAACGAAAAGATCATCATAATGTTTGTTTGTCATGTTTTACAGACTTCTACACCCCCCCCCCCCCCCATTTTCAGTCCAAGCCTGATGCAGGGCAGTTCGCCCGGAGTTAAGGGGTCCCTGCTGCAGTTTCACCAGTAATAGAAAATTACTTGGTACAATTTCACTTGAAGCGACCACATCAAGCCATGCCCAGTGGTGCATGGAGGTACAGTGAGAGCATTTCTTTAGATGATTGATTGATTTTGTGGTTTAAAATCATACATATCGTTATGTAGACGAGAGGGAGTAAATAATTTTTTGAGTAGTGGACACATATACCCCCAACACGTATGTATTCTCTATTTTTAAACGTGTGAGCGGCCAAGAGGACCTAAAAGGTGGAAGTTTGTAAGGGACATTGGGGTCCAGCGTGGTACAGAGTCATCGTGGGTTATTTCTGTGGGGAGTGTGATAGGGCCTGCCGTTTCTCCAGATGGACAGTAAAAAATCAACAGAAATGCCATCAGAGGACTACCTGGAGGGAGAATCGGGGCTATATTAAAGCAAGCGAATCGTCTCTGTTTAGTCCCTATATGTATGTGTGTTAGTACTGCATGTCAAGAAACTGTTTTATTCTTGATAATGCACTGCTCAGACTTTAAGTTATATTTGGAGCATATACCTTTTGGTTAAACAGCAACAGTCAAAAAGTTTGGGAAACCCAGTGACATTTTTTTATGCTTTTTCACACCAGAAATATCGGCTGTCTCATCAAGCCTGCATTTATTTAATCCGAAGTACAGCAAAAACCCGGCTACATACTTTTAAAATATATTGTATCAATATTTGCTTTTGTAATATATTTTGCTACTATTTACAACTAAACATTTTCTATATTTCTATTAGAATTGAAATTTATTCCCTGGGATTCAAAGCTGTGACGCGTTACCTCCCAGGCCACTGATCCTTCCATTCTTATAATATGCTCGATTTGCAGCTACAATAACACATTTTAGTTAGTATGATGTTAATACACTGAAGAACGGGAGTAATGATGAAGAAAATTCAGCTTTTGATCACAGGAATCAAACTGCATTTTAAAATAAATTCAAATAGAAAGCAGTTCTTTGTAAAATTGTAAAAAATATTTCACATTACGTGCGTTTTTGCTGTGTTTTGGATCCAAATAAATCATGGCTTGTGGACTGATCATGCAGAAGATAGACTTTAAAAAAATAATTAAAAGCTTACTGTTTCAAAAAAACTGGTGGTGTATATTATTATTATTATTATTATTATTTGTTATTTATTTTTTTTTTTTTATTGTACATGTAAATTAATTTTTATAAAATAAATAAACATTATAAAAATACCCAATGAAACAATGGATGCCTTTTTTTCATTCCAATCTTTAAGTATGTGTGGAGGACCTGGGACAGTTTCATATCAAGTTTGTGATGACACAGGCCTGAAGGTCAATGTTCATGTTGTATTTATATAATCTATCAATAGAATCTTTAATTCAGCCTAAGCAGGTGTAGCTACTGCGATATGGGGAACTGTTGATTCTATCATTCAAATGTTAACACTTATGATAAGTGGAATAAAATCTTTAGACAAAATAAAGGACCAATTATACAATACCAACTTTTACAAGAAATTTGCCGACTTTTACAAATACCCCCAAATCTAACTTGTCCCCTTTAAATTTGATGCATTTCCAATGTTGCATTGAGGGTAGGTCAAAATCGTTTTTCATAAATGTGAATTTATCTCGTACAATAAAATGAACAAGGTAAGGTTTAAAAGTTTTTTCAACTGGACACTAAGCCTACTTAAGTGCAACATAAGCGTTTTTAGGAAGCTGTTATGATGACAAAACAGTCCGTATATTAGATATACATCCCTAAATATATATGAGATTTAAGGTGTTTGCCATTTTAGCCTAGACATCCTTGACAAAAATAAGCAAACGTTGTATTAGTGTTTAAAAAGACAAGGACACTATTATTTTATGTAGCTCCCATTAACTTCCATAAATTGCTTTCAAAATACTTCCGGGTTTCCAGGTACGGGGATGGGGCAATCACAGGAGGAGATGTATTTGATATGGGCGTGGCTGTCGTTAACGTCACACTGGGACGTGGGCGGGGTTGTGTCGGGATTGGGCAGTGAATTCTGACGTCACACGGCTGTGGGCGGGGTTGGATGTCCACCGCCGGCTGCAGCGAGCCCTACTGGAGACAAGCATTGTCCACCCGCTCACACGCCACAACTTGTATTTCTCATGCAAGAGGCATTACGAGGAAAACGCCCACCAAAGTTGCGGCGCTATTTTTTAAAACAGTGAAAACAGGTAGAGGCATCACGTGAGTTCCCCATAAGAGCTTGGAAGGCCCCGTACCACGCACCAACTAATCAAATAAAAAAATATAGGTACGAAAAGCCAATCAGAAAGAAAATATCCATTGCTGTATCTGGGTAATATTTACAGGCTCATGCACGGGACACAGTTCGATGCTCGACTGAAGTAGATAACGTACCGGTATACGAATGAGGCCATCGGCTGTCAACCTTTTAAATGATTACATTCCCCAAACTAATTTCTCAAATGAGCACAATGGGCAGAAGACATCCTATGAGTACAGACGTCATCCACCATTGCTGGGGAATATATGTCCGACAGCTGGTATGTAGCTAAACAGTTGACAGACTATCACGTGAATTAGTTGTTGAATCCCTGTAATTCTTTCTAAGTAATTTCACAGAGCAGTTGAGACAACTTCTAGGAGGGAATTACAAGCTTCCCAGAGAAATTTAGGTTTAGTGATAGCAGTAGAGGAGGCAGTTAGGGTCACAGTAGAGGATGAGTCCATGGACGAGACTGTGGCGGAACACCAGAGGACGAAACAGTGGAGAACCAACTGGAAACAGGGGGAAAAAAGAGAAGGTTTAAGTAGAGCAGCCACATAGAGGGGTTCCTTTAAGAAGGAGGGTTCAACAGATGGCCATTCATCACACTAGGGACACCACCAAGCTTCTTTTTTGACGGGCTGCTCAGTATGCCAGACATGAGAAAACTGTGCCCCATCAAGGTGTGCAGGGAACATAAGCCAGTCATGTGGAAAGCAAGGGACATCGAACCAAAGAACAGGCCTCTAAACTCAGCCAGCAGTGTTGAAACAGGTTAATACACACCAGCAACTTCTGTTGGAGGCAGAGTGTACAAGACGGCGACGGTACATAGCAAAGGAAAAACCAAAAGGCTGGTGGCAATGTTTGATAAATTGCAATTGTCCTTTAAAAATTGTTGGTTCTATTACACGAAAAACACCCTATACTAATGCTTATCTATGAGTTATTTAATTAATTGTTTCTGTTGCATGACCAGGAGGGATGAGGTGAAGGTTGCCGTTTTCAAATGGCTGCAGTCACAATGTTCAACTTGCCGTTGGCTGACCATTTCAGCCCCTTGTACAAAGACTGTTTTCGAGACTCCACAACGGATCCGAGCTTTAAGGAGCGCAAGCACCCAAACAAAGTGCATCACATAAATGAAGCGCAGTGGGCACATCATTTTAAGAAGGAAAGCCGGTTGATGAAGAGAGAGAAGAGATACCTTCACACTTGTCACAGATGGCTTCAAATGATACTACTTTGAATTTAACAACTACCAGTTGTATTTGTTTTTTTATCCATTTCTACATGTACACTCTATACATTTTTTGAAAACATGCTTGTTTAGTTATTGCACTGTATGTTACCGGTCTAGCGAGAAGATGAATTCCCCTCAACAGTTACAAATATTTGACAGCAACAAAGTTGTGCACCGATTCTTTGATATGGTGCACCACAAGGGGGCGGAGTGTGGTGGAAATGCTGATAGTGATTTATAAAAAAAAGCAATGACCACCCTGCAGGAAAGAACATCCATTGGAGAACACTGTGTCGGTCTCTATACTGACACTTGCTCCGTACAGACAGGTTTGCCAACAATTCAATTGCAGCCAGAAATGCTGAGGAAAGAATTGCAGCAGCATTTACATACATGGATGCCCCTGTCATATTATCCACAACAATGCCAAACAGGCAGGGGCAGAGGGTTATAATATTATATTACCAATCTGTTATAGTCAGGCAACTGCCAAGGTAAAACAGTTTGCTGTGATTATGTTGTATTAACATATTTGAATTCATGTATTTCAGAGATCTGGATTGGATCATGAAGCTTATGGCAGTGGATGTTGGGTATTGGTTTAAGGGAAGCCACAATCGTTAAAGGTTACCTGGCAGGTTTGTGGATGTAACCAGCTCTACTTTTGATACAACAAAATTGCAGACTTTTTCTATGAGGTTACCTATATATATATCTATATATATATATATATATATATATATAATATATTTATATATATAACACACCCACACCACACACCCATATCTATATATATATATATCAGATATCTATGATATATATTATATAATATAGATTGATATATTAATTATTTTTTTTTTTCAGATTTTTGTGACTTCCATGACAGTGAGAGTACATGGAAATGCTGCCTGACAAATTTCAATGCGAATGGTTAAAGCCTTGAGAGGTGTATTACCGGAATCGGTGACAAGTATGGGCTCATCTAACCAGATATTTTTAACTCTTTAAGTATGGTGCTTATTCATTGACAGTATAGTACAGGTGCATCCACCAAAACGCATATTATATTTTAAGCACAATCTGTTTTTATTCCCAGATGAGAAAACAACCCTGTGGTGGATGCTTTGTTCCAAGCCCCTGGACTGACGTTTACCTCCTTTTCTATCAAGACGATGCGGGCCAGTGTTCTCCACACTGAACCTCCTCCTACAGAGAGAAAGGTTCTTCCATCTTCAGCTCAATGGAGAGAAGAGGTGACATGCAAAGGGTTGGCCATGTGCTGCTTATGTTGTCAAGGGCCTGATATGTCCTTTTTCAAGTAATTACATGGAAATCTTTTATGAACTTCAAATTTGCAGAGTGAGAAAGTTTCAGCATGAAACTGTTTGCGAGGTTCATGAAGACGTTAACACTACAGGGCGACCAAGTCCATGAAATCCTCTACATGGACCCACGTTAAAACCCAACCTCCAGGTTAAAACTTCCAAGTTTCACCTAGGAGACAGACCTGTATTTTTGGGGAATATTGGTACTGGGTGGGGTGGGGTGAATCTCTGATGTTATGGAAAAAGGCATAAAATGTGTGTAGGCATACACTGTCTATGTTAGTCTATGGGTGTCAAATAGCATGGCTTACATGGAGGAATAGCTTCAACCGCTTGCACTTATTGTGCATATCTGCTGAATATATGTGCACTTACTGTTTTTCTAGTTTTGAGTTAAAGTGCTGATTGCCAGGTTAAAATTCCTGTTGTGTCTACCTGATGCAATTGGCGAATCTAAAAAAGTGATTTTAATCTGATATACTGTTTAAATTAGCTGGACTTAATTTGCTTGATCTATTTTTGGTGTCTGTCTGTCAGGAGGAAAAAACTAAATATTGGCTTCACCACCAGAGCTACCCTCAACAGGCTGCTTGAGTCTGGAGACACCACACCTCGGGAGGTGCAGCTATTCCAGCAGGCAGCACTAGTGTTTCTGGTCAGGGCTGTGGAGTATGGAGTCAAAAAACGCCCCCTGAAGGAGGCCCTGCTGAAGCACGCTCAAGTCGTTGATGTGCAGCAGAGGACAGAGTGTGGGGGGAAGATGCCCTGTACTTCGTAGACAGGCAAGGGTTTCACATTTTCCAAGATTTCAACATATTTAAATACTTTAACTTTATTTGGACCATGGTCACAAAACAAATACTTAATCTGTTCTTCACCACGTTGGTGCTCTTTTTAGATTTCAGGAACTACTTCCTTTCAATGGGCCAGAGGAAACAGGACAAGGTTGAGTGAGGAGTTCTTGGAATATCAACTCATGGATATTCCCATGCCACAAGATCCCACCACCTTAACGCTGAGGGGTTTGGGGGAGCATGTTCTCAATCAAGTGCAAAGTAAGAAAATTTGGCATCACATGACATTACACACAACTGAAATCATAAAAGCAAAGCATCTGAGTAATAGAGGCTCTTGGTTCCTTCTTTCCAAAGGTGACAACCGGTGTTTTGAGCCAGTTTGGGAGGCTTTCTAAAATACGGTAGCTGCATTGGTGTTAGTGCTCCCTGATTCAAATGCCGACGCTGAGAGGTTTTTCTCCATGGTGGGATTAAACAAGACCAAAACCAGGAACAGCTTAGCACTTGATGGAACCCTGTCATCCCATCATGACAGTAAAAATGGCTGGCCTGGAACCACAGGGCTTCAAATGGGAGCCACCAACCCCTGTGCTGAAGGGCCTCAAACCAGCTACCAACACCTACAATAAAACAACGGAACACTGACCGTTATCTCTCTCACACACACGAATAAATGCTGAATTAAATAAATATTATTTTATTTGTACGTATACTTTTTACATATACTGTGTTTAGGCTAACTGAGACTTGTTTATAGCACTTATATATCTTGCTCTTTTGTGTGTTTTTGATTGCTTTCCCATGTTCTCATTTGTAAGTCGCTTTGGATAAAAGCGTCTGCTAAATGGATTAAATGTAAATTTAAATTTGTAAGAATATGTGTCATTTATGAGATCAGACACCCGTCCCCATCAAAACCCCGGCGCCAAAATCTCACTCTGAACTCAGTTCAGAACTTGAGAGGCCTGTGGTACCTTACACAAGACTTCTGGCTGAGGTGGAACACTTCTCAGTGTCAAAGGCAGGCTGTACTGCTCATAAATAAACCCTGGTCAACACTGGCTGTCAAACTCATTAGCTATTTACTGTATTTTGTGAAAAACCACTATAGGTATATAGAAGATAGCCACACACTGCAGGAGAACTCTAGCACCATACCAACTTGTATTAATGGAAATGTAGAATATTGTGGTTAAATTGTAATAATGTGTGCTTAAATACACAACTTTCATGCAATTACTAACATTTCCCCCGAAGACAGAGCAGTCTAACGTGTGTTGAAGTTTAATCGTGATTTTTAATTGAAGTGAGTCTCAAGATAACGTAGGCGTGGATTGTGAAATCAGGTTCAAATGACACTTTAACTGTGTCCAATGCTTGAGAACAGATATTGAGGACACAACAGAGTTTAATAACTGCATCAACATTTAATAAGAACATTAAGAAAGTACAAACTTGATCATTTTGATCATACATTGAATTGTTGGCTATTGCTACAAATATACCTGTGCTACTAATGACTGGTTAGTTTTGACATATTTGTTTACTAATGTGAAATTATATTATTTTAGCGTCTAGACAAAACTTTTATTTTGGTGTGGCGTTATGACGTCATAAGGCTCCTGCGTCTGTGATTCGGCTGAAGAAAAGGTGTGTGCTTTAATCGTTTTAAAGTGTTTAAATCAGTCAAACTTATTTGGAGAATTGTATGTAAAGCTGTGCTTATTTTTACCTTAGTGACATTACCGAAAGTTGTTTCGTGTGAGTGAAGCGCACGAGTAACAGAGGTGTTCAGTGAATCAGTTATCTTCACACGAGTTCAGTCACTGAAAGTTAGCGATGCAGAGCTTTTCGAAACTCTGAGTCAAATGAATCAATTTCATCGTGAAATGATTCATTGATTCGAAACGCTCGCTGACGTCACACTGCCGCTCAAAATACAAACGTGTCGCAAATTTTACAAACAAGCTGCAAATGTTTTCATCAAAGTATTAAATGTAACATAAATCAGTAAATGCCAAATATACATCTAAATACGAATATGAACCTTACATTTGTTTTGTGTATTTTTTTATAAAGAACATAATTATAAGTACACTTATTTTTTTGTCTTTAATTGTGCTGCTGAACTAAGGAGCTGATTGAGAAGCACCCAGAGATGTATCTTGCATTTATTTTTCTTTCTGTTAATCATTCTCTTTTTAAACAGGACAAAGTGTTCAAACAGACAGAAAAACTCTTGGATTAACGGAGATCCACGTGACACACGATAATAAAGATGGCATTTATTAAAGAGGAGAGTGAAGACCATGAAGACTGAAGAAAACATTCAGAGTCCCAAACATGAAGATACTGAGGAACAAACAAAGATGGAGTTTATTAAAGAAGAGAGTGAAGACATGAAGATTGAAGAAGCATTCAGAGTCAAAACATGAAGATACTGAGGAACCAAACAAAGATGGTGTTTATTAAAGAGGAGAGTGAAGACGTGAAGATTGAAGAAACATTCAGAGACAAACATGAAGAAACTGAGGAACAAACAAAGATGGAGTTTATTAAAGAGGGAGAGTGAAGACATGAAGATTGAAGAAACATTCAGAGACAAACATGAAGATACTGAGGAACACAAAACAAAGATGGAGGTTATTAAAGAGGAGAGTGAAGACATAAGAATTGAAGAAACATTCAGAGTCAAACATGAAGATACTGAGGAGCAAACAGGTTGGTTTTTACTTTCAAAGCTTGAACTCACTCATTTGAACCTTATTAAAATGCCCAGCTCTACAGAAACAGAGTTATGAAAATAATACTGAAGTAATCAATCAAGTCACCTTTATTTATATATTGCTTTATATAATACTGATCGCATCAAAGCAGCTTTACAGTGTAAAATGGGAAAATAGTTTGTCAATAATGCAAGAGGACAATAACAGAGAGTATCATGCCTTTATATTATAATGAAGTAAAACTAGAAGCAAGAACATGGTCCTCTTTTCAATACAATACCAATTGTTATACAAGTTAAGTGGTGATGGTGACTACACTCAGAATTTGGCTCTGCATTTAGGGACATAGTACATAGGTTTTGATGTAAAAGGAGCAGGCAGCCTAAATAATAACATGTAAATAGTTTCTGTTATTATGTGCAATTAGCTGTGTTTCCTTCCAAAGATTTGAATTAAACTTATGTGCAAAACTGGAATATCGCATAAACATATGCGAAATAAAGCACCGTTTCCATCCCCAACGAGTTAAAAAGAGAACAAAAATCGTCACTTCCTGGTAAAAACTGTGGCAATAAATATCACTAAGGAATATAGGAGAAGCCACTGAATATAATAATTTTCATATATGATATAAATTACTTGCACCTCAGAGCGAGCAGACGTAACAATAAATGCGGTCATTACTTTCGGAGGTGGATGCTGCTGTTTGGGAACGCAGTCATGTGAGACAATTATACAGAAATACTTTGACGACAGACTTTGCTCAGGCATTTCAGAACGACCATAACAACATATAGATGCTGTGAACGAGATCGGTCCACTGCTAGTCAGGTTATTCCGTCTCATAGCGCAGAGTCACATGACTCTATTTGGAGGAGATTTATTTGGTAAATGGTTTTTCCATCGATAGTTTATGCACATTTTTTCTTATCGGACAATAAGCTTATCCTACTCAAAATATGAGCATAAGGTTTTTTTTTTATGCATAGTTTTAGAATTTTATGCACATCATAAACTTCCTGCACCTCGTCTATTAATTGTTTAGCGTGACAAGTTATCCCTAATTCTCAGTGTGAGAAATGCAAGGTGTGGTGTCAAGAGTGTGTGAACTGGTTGAAATGCTACAGTGAATGCGTGAGACTTGAGAGCCGGGGCCGTTCAACTGTTTTAAGTTCACTTAAGATGGTAACCAAGTGTGTTAACACGACTATGCTCGTCAAATGGACAATTGACAATTTTGTGTGCATTTCTCGTTTCATGTGGTAATAGGACACGAAAGAGAACTGAATTTAGTAGTCGTGACACTGTTTGAGAGGCGCTTTTTCGGTGTGTGCGATTCGGGTCTCACTCAGAAACCTGGACCAAATTAAGTGCTCTTTCATGCTGTCACGCTTTTCAATTTTATCCATTTTTGAACATTTTATGAGACGTGCAGCAAGTGTACGCTAGCTTATGTCCCACCCGATAGATCAATAGGTTGCGCCTCTGTCCTCCTAACCAACCAAAATCAACCCTCCCTAAACATTTCTGTCTCATTTTTGTATTTGTTGACAAAAGGTAGTCAGTAGGTTTTTCATCATAGTTTTGGTAATTCAAAATTAGGTTTTTAGTTTTGGACACTGAAAAAATGTTGTTGATGAAAATTATTAGTCAATTAAATTAAAGGTCCCCTGAAGTGCCTTGACAACACTCAGCATTATTCTATGTGGTGACGTAATCTCTAACTGAAACCCTGAATAGAGGGTGGGACATATTGAGTAGCCCAGCCCCTTTTTTAAAATAGCCAATAGCGTTTGTTTTAGGGCTGCACGTTTTTCAAGTTTTTCATTAACCGTTAAACGAGGGCCCTTAGTGGTTAATACTCGGTAACCATAGTGTGCGCCAGGGTTATGATTTTTAGTTTATTAAGCTGACGATCGCCATCTCCGTAAGTGAAACGCGCCTATAGAGAGAGAATGCACATCATGGATTACATAATAAGAGAGTAGCCTATTTCTTTTTGTTTTAAAATTGTTAAAAGACATTTCACGCTTTCTTAAGATATATTTCGCTGAGTTTTCGTTAAATTAGGATGAGATGCGCTCCAGTTCACGAGCAATGCAAGTGACCGCGGAGGGCGCCTGCATGATTAGGCCTATCGTCTGCTATATTTGCTTCTTATTTATTAAATCCAGGCAATTGGGGTTGATAAAAAAAAAATATTAAAATTAAGATACAATTTATACAAAATGAAATTCACTTCAAAAAAGTCTTTCTACAAAACAAAAAACTTAATTAAGCGGTCAAAAATCACGTCTGACCCGGCTCCATGCCTCTCGGATATTGCGCATCCTAATCTTACTCGTGCGGATTCACTTTTCATAACCAACATAAATTAAAGAATAACATTATAATATTTTAACATATTAAACTAAATAAGCTTATTTAATGGCTACAACACCTATAGTAGACCTAGACTCTCTATTGTACAAATTGCTGCACATTCATTTTATTCTGAATTTTGCACACATAAGTTGAATGGCATTTTTTTGTGCATGCATGTAAAAACATATCTGCAACATTTATCAAGTTCACTGATAATTATGCGTGTGCATTTATGCATTATTATCTTAATGAAAATAATGAAACAAAACGACGACGCATATAAACTGCTTTGTTTGTTTAGACTGGAATGGAGCGCAAAATAGATCCGAATTGAAGAAAGGAAACCATAGTAGAAAATGTTTTTTTCGTCTATTTGAAAGTTAGGCTAATAAACATGTTGCATTCGGCGGCTCCTGATTATGTCATTTTTAAGTGACATAGCCTGCCTCCAGGGTTTCTTCAACTTGACTAATTAAGAGGCGATACTTGACCGGCATATCATCAAAATGTGGGGGAAAACGAAATCTCTGCCGTTCACTGTGACCGGCACCATTTTTTTCTAACTGAAACTTGAGTGTGCGCGCCGCAAACCCCGAGATACAGACACACAAAAAAAGGGGGTAGTTCATTTTTAACACCTTTAATAAACTGGTTGGACCACATTTGCAAAAGCATTTATAGAAATAAAAACGCATGCAGTGGTACGGGGACAGAGCAGTTAAAGTAGGTCACTGGACTTAAAGTAGGCCCTAGAATGTAATGCAGTCCATATTATAGCACACTTTTTTTTAGAAACTTTGTGCAAAGAAACAGTCAAATAAATGCGTACAACAACAACATTTATTCTAACCCATTTTTAACAGTAACAAGGTGAGTTTTGTGCCTATAGCTACCACTGCAACAAAGGGCAAATTAAATACAAAATTGATTGAAATAATTAAAAAAACAAGAGCATAGACCCACATTTTTCTTTTTTTTTAAATAAAAATCCCAAAAAAATAAAATGACCAACTATGCTTGTCTGCATTTTCAGGGAATAAATTACCCAAATTAGGCACCAAACTTAAATCAGGCTGCTCTACAGAAATCATTGTATTCGAATGGCTTAGTTTTTATTAAGAAATATTAAACATGTCAAACGTGATCGGGAGTGAGACTGGTGCGCAGTCTATTTACCGTAAGGTCCAGCTACTGAAAACACCCTCTACTGAAGGTCGCAGATGTGCCAGGTATGCACAAAATACTGTTTTAGCAAGGTTGGCCAATCTGGGAAAGTCAACTGGCGTTTTGCTTCCACCAGGATCCACGGGTGGTCATTTCTAGGGCCAATGGGGACTGTCGCTAAGAAAGTTTTTGACTTCTGTTTCACAACTGTGTGGAAGGCTGATGGAAAAGTAGTTTTCGACAAGTATGAGGCCAATCGCAGTGGCTGCGCTGGCTTTGGCACTTTGTTGCTGGGGCCGCGGCCGCCTTCCTCTTGCCAGTGTTCTACACTTTGCGTAATGGCTTTTCTGTTACCATTTGGTACATTGTAGGGAAACATAGCTCTAAGGCTACAGAGTTTTGGCATTTGCCAGCACTTCTTTTTTTCTGGAGATAAGAAACCCGAGATCGCGGGGTTATGACAACATCTCTGTTTGCTCATCAACTTGCGCACACGTATTTAGATATTACTACATGCAAACTTTAACTTAGTGAAACTATAAATAATGTCTGGTAACCTCCCTTCATTCTTTCAGACAGGAGTTTCGGGACTGTTAGTTTTAAACCTCCACCAGAACCCTGTTCGCGGCGCCTTCGCTTTGTAGGCTGTGCATTTATTAGTCCAAAGGTGATGGGATAAGTGAAAATGGAGACATTCCCTTTCTGCAGACATAACCTGTAGTTGCCAAACTTGCGCGCTTTTTAGCGTGCACACAACATCTTCAATAAAGCTGCCAGTGCGCGTCCTTTAACTGTCCAAATCCGTTGCATATTGAACTTTTCGTTACAGTGGCGATCTGGACAGCAACGCAGTAACTGCCCCACCGCTGTTCTAATTAGGCACTCAAAACATGTCACCGCTGCTGTTCCACCTGTTTTTACAAGTGACTGTATTAGTTTGTGGTGTGGCAGTTTTTCATTTTGGTGGTGTTTTCTTTCAAAGCGCTTTTGTTGCCACTGAGCTGTGGTTGAAAGGGCTCACAAGCTTTGCAGCAGACGGAGGATGACGCGGTTCAAAAAAAAGAGGAAAAGCCATCATTTATAGCTAGCTGGAAGGAGTATGCTGCAAAGCATGACACAGAAGGCCAACCAATGTTTTTTGCGTTGTCCGTGCACACAGGCCAACACTCGTCCCGTAAGGAGCCCACTTTCCACGGACTACCCTAACTTCTCTGCTAGTTTATCAGCTGTATGGCGATACGGACTGGCCGGGCTTCAGTTAAAAGGACGACTGATTTAAAAATCCAATCTTCGTCAATGTAATGGCTCGTAATAGTTATGTAAAACTTTCCGTTGTTTAGAGCAGTCCAGCAATCCGTAGTGATGCGCAACTCCACCGGTGAACTGTAGATCTTCTTTGAGAGACTCTCTTTTGCCTCATATCGTGTTCAATGCGGCGTCGTTGTGTGATTGCCGCAACGCCGAGGGGGGATGACGTAAGCGGGGTTGGAAAATATTAACCAGTTCTTTTTAAAGCCCTCGCCCTCATCCATTTCTACTTGGCATCATGTCCTTTTCAATCATTCTGCAAATCCCCTTGTTTGTATGGATTCGGCTTTAGCACCACTTGCAACATTGGTTTTGCGCTAGCATCGTGGGGGGATGGTAGGCTGGGCGACGGTACTCCACAGGCCCAGCGGCCCCCGCCTCTCTAATGATGCCCTGGTGGGTTGTTGGCTGTGAGGGGGGTACAAACTACCGAGGTTCTGTACTTGAAGTATATCTACAAGCACTGGCATTGCAATACTTGCATTTTGCACCGTCACTCTCAATTTTTAAAGTGACTCCCCCCCCACGCTGTAATGTTCTTTTGCCCTGCGTCTATTAGAAAAACTGGTTCATGACTTTCTTGTGGACAATGACAAATGTCTGGGAGCCCTCTGGCGGTTATTAGTGGTGCAAAAATGTATTACAAACTAAATTCAAGGCACGCCATGACGCACTTAACGAGCAAAATGTTTCACTCGGTTAAGCAATTTTTAACGGTTAATCGGTTAACCATGGACACCCCTATTTTGTTTACATCTGCTCAGGCCAGAGTCGTTGAGCTTGGTAAAGCCACATTTGACAGCCACAGTCTAATAGATTACTCCTAGATTCAATATGAAACTCTTAGTAAAACAAAATAGTGGTCATTATCATGCTGAGGCTGTATAGTTTTAAAGTGTTTAATATATGCCGACTAGCGCATATGATTCACTCCGTGCGATCGCGTCTCTGGACCGAAGCCAAAGTCTGAATCAGACTGTGTGCGCTGCCGCGTATCGTGTGTGATTATGTGAGTGCGATCGTGTTTTTGGACAATCGAAAGCATATTTACACTGTCTGAATCGTTCCCTATCAACTACATTGTGCACTACAAGCCATTCACCGTTCAGAAAATACTACACTGTGAACAAGTGACTGATCTCAGCCGGCGCTTTAGCATCTATCTATAGTGCAAGTGGCGGGAGCTTCGGATTCTAGAGAGTATTTGATTGGTCAGAAGATTTGATGAGAGATGAAAGTCGATGCGATGTCAAAAAAATCATTTGATCTGTTTTGGTGGAAGTGACGAACTGCATCTTTTGAATGCTTATATTCTTCTAATGCGAAGTTTGTTACATTTTGGAGCACCACGCTCCTAGATAACCTTAAGAATAAAACATTCGATCGAACCACCCCAAAAAAAAAAATTTAACCTAAGAACCTGAATTTCGTAACCTAACCCAATTTTGATTCATGGGGACTTTAACACTACTTCCGGGCTATAGAGCGTCGTCTCTAGGTGCTGAACCACATCTGATCAGGATACAGACTTGATTGGTGGCTACGGTGACCTCAGAATAAGAATGAAAGAGAGATATTTAGAGAATATTAGCGTAGATGGCATTCTTAACAAGCGGTAGCAAGTACATTGTGTGTTATTGGGAAGTGTTCCTGGTTTCGGTTGACCTAGTATATTAATTGCAGTCTAACCAATTCTTTAATGGATTGACTATTAGAAATTTGTTACGGGTGGTATGTTGTAGAACCGGGTTTTAAGAAACGAGGGTATTTGATATAGATTTAACTGAAACAGAGTGTTGAATGTCTGCCTACAGAAACAGGTGTTAGGTAGAAGTGTATTCCAGAGATTTGGCTGCCTAATTAGGAACAGGAGATCGTGCCCGCCTACACGCCAAGTTAGTTTTTGAATCTTTCTACGGTATTATCAAATGGCCGGAGTTCTTAATCTAATCTTAATTATGACTGGTCCATAAGCCGTTGAGCGCGCGTTAGTTCACTGACAAGTTACGCAATCGGTAGTAAATGCTGCTACATCTGAAAGCACGTGATTTACTACCAATCACAGAACCAACTGTACTGACGAGATTGTGCATGACAATCGTGCATGTGATTAATGCACCAGCCCTAGTCTAGGTTTATTAAATATGGAGGTTTTGGTCCAAAAATGAACACCTCAGTTTTTTCAGAAGAGTAGCAGTCGGAAATGACTAGTCATCCCTTTTTTTATATCTTAAACTATACATTATGTTAGTTTTGCAAATTGGTATGTTTCATCGGGCTGCGAAGAAAATATAGAGGTGATGTATCGTCAGCCTAACAGTGAAAGCTAACACCATGTTTCCTGATGCTATCTCCAAAGGATAATATGTAAAGCATGGAAAAAGTAGTGGTCACCAATCTCATTGCTAATCTTGAGTTACCCTACTAGAGTACTATTGCAGCATCCTTCACAGGGGCTCAAACCTAAGGATTTTTTTTTTTCTACTTGCCCTGCCAATATTTCAGACAACAGGCCCTGCCACAAACAAAAAATAAAAATAGCTTGGTGTTATCATTGTTTTTGAACCATGGTATACTTTTATTGTTAATCAAATAGAGCTTATGTGACAACCAAACTTGTAGATACCAACTTAAATGTTACATTAGCTTGATTCCAACTTTTTCAGTACCACAGCAAAAACTGCCAAACAAATGTAAAGTTAAATATAAACAGATCAAGTACAGCTGTCAGTAATAAGTAGAAGAAAGATAACAAATGAAACCACATTCGGGAACGGCTGAAGGGAAGATACAATTTCAGTCTCTGCCCAGCAGGTGGGTGCTTGTGGAACAGCAATAATATAAACATTTCCTTGGTTACCACTGTAAACGAAGCAGCTCAGCACTTAACGTACTTGAAATGCAAGATGAAAAGGAAAACGCCCATGTTAACTTTTTTGATGAAAGGGTCCCATGACAGAGATACATTTATATAAAACCCCCCAATTCAATATTTATGATGTTTTTACCAACTAATTCCATGACATCACAGTGAGTTTGATCTGCATTTTCCTACAGTATTTTCTTCTCTTTACGTCCGTCTTCAGCGTCTCTGGCCTCTGCTAACTGTCATTTACTTACGTCATAATATTTCCATACAAATTCAAATTTTGAAAAAAATGATTGCAGTGCAGTGTTCCTATGAACAGAAATAGGTTAAAAAAAAATAACAAGACGTCGACTGGTAGGTGCAGTCGTTGTAATTCACTTAATTATTAATCTATATCTAATTTATACAGTGTGTGAAATGACGTGTGGCCAAATATGGTGAACCCATACTCGGAATTTGTGCTCTGCATTTAACCATCCAAGTGCAGCACACAAGTAGTTAAAACTACAAAGTTACTTTCCAAGATGGTACCTTCAAATATTTGAACATACTTTTGTATGTATTGGTGCAAGTGCAAGAATAGCACACTTGTACAGAGAGAACACAGTGCAAGAGTATTTAATATAGGTTCCTCTACTGATTAACGTTCTTGCTTGGAATGATTTAAAATCACTTTTTTAAATTTTTGAATTTTTTAACTTAGGCAAGACTTAAAAACACGTGCTAGAATTATAAACTTGGTGATGACAAATTCATCAACTGTCAGCCGAGCATCTTTCACACTACAAAACTTTTAGGGTTGTACTCACACTCTAGGCGTTGTTGAACCGTGCTCAAACGTGTTTGACCCTCAAAACCTTGTTCTTCGTTTGACTAGTGTGAGCGCCTCCGTGCCGCTCTTGGGCACGGGTCATTTTGGAAGAGGTGGGCCAGGGCAAGGTACGCATGCAGTCTGAGTGCTAACTGCGCCGGAGTGCGGAACAGATACTATCTTGTTGTGCACTAATGTCATCATTACGACCGCAAACACATTCTTCTATTACTAATACTACTACTACAAACACTACAGTTTTCAATTAATAATTCAGTCAAGTATATTTATGTTTATAATTGCTCTGGTTCTTGTTTTACCTTATTGATGAACAGCAAAATGTAAGTTTGCGAGTAAAGCTCTCGTAAAGCTCGTGAATTATTTCATTAACCTCAGCTGTCTCCATAAGTTTCTGATAAAACAAGTGAAAATACAATGCACGGCATAAATTATAAATGAATTATTATTAATTATTCGGCAGAATATTAGTGAAATTGGTTTTCGCCATTATCTTGTATATGACGGTAGCATGAAGAAGCTTTTAGCCGGCAAGAGAGCTTTTATGCTTGTAAAGTTACCATTACAATTATGTATTAAACATGAGACATGGCTGGGAATGTAGCATTAAAGTGAAAACTGCAGCAGTTTTGTCATTGAAGTAGAAAAAAGAGCGTGTTCTATGTTCAGTTTATAGTTTATGCATATTAATTCGTGAAGACTGTGTTGGGTTTAAAGTTTGCTTGTTTTTCAAAGCCTATCAAGTGTTAAAAGAATGGCTTTCAATTATACCGTAAAGTTTAATTAACTAATATTGAGGAGGGAAATGCATTAATAGAGACAGAATCAGTAGCAGTATTGATATCCAAGTTGGCCTTCATTAATAATAGGTACTTGGAAAAAAGATGCTTAGTAAAACCACATATTTTAAATTTACAATCTTTGTTGTTCTACAATAATTTGGGGATTCGGTCTGAAAATGACAATATGAAACACTATATTAATATGCAAAAGTATTACTTGAAAAGTGCAATTAATTAGTTCACTTAAATCAAGTGACAGCACTAGTCTAAATGACTAGACTAAAAATCTAGTGACTATGTTTGATGTCTGTTGCTTTGTGCCATTAAACCTTTTAACTTGTATTTTTCTTATTTCACCTCAGACCCTGATGGCGCTGAAAAGAGGAGAGTCAAGAAATGAATGGAACTCAAGAGAAAGATCAAAATGATGAGAAACAGTGTGATTTCAAAAGCTGAAGAAAAAATAATATGCTCTCAGTGGTGGAAAGTGTTTTACACAGAAGAAAAAAAAACCGTTAACGTCACATTGAGTAGTTCCCACTGGAGAGGAGACCCTTAATACCTGCAAACTGTGTCGGAAAAAGTTTCTCAGTAAGTGGAAATCTTTTAAAAATCACATGAGAAGTCAGCACTGGAGAGAAGCCATTTTGTGTGTGATCAGTGTGGAAAGAGTTTCAGACAGAAAAAAACTCACTTAATGGCCACATGAGGAGTTCACACTGGAGAGAGGACCAATTCAACAATGTGATCAGTGGTGAAAAAGAGTTTCAGATACAAAGAAAACCTTAATTATCACATGATGATTCATTCAAGAGAGAACAGTTTAAAATGGTCGTCAGTGTAAAAGGAAGTTTCTCAGGACATTAAACACCTAATGAATTCCTGGTAAAATTCACATCGGAAGAAATAGCTTTTTCCTGGGCCCTCACAGTGGAAAGAGTATAAACAAACAAGGCAATAAACCTGAGGATCACTTGAGGGTTCACATGAGGAGAGAAACCTTTCAGCTGCCCTCAGTGGTCGCGAAAGAGTTTCAGGCTCAATCAAAGGAAACGTAAATGACTCACATGAGGATCTTCCCAATGGAGAAGACGCACGTTCCACATTAGTGAATCCGTTTCTATTATCAACAAACACCTGAACACATTCATTTGCTAACTCATTACTGGGGCGAAAATTGCTATTTTACTCTGACCTGACAAGGGTTTAGAAAAAAAGGAGCGATTTCTTACAATCATCTGTGCATTCATCTGGAAGACAATTATTGTCAGTGTTAATATAAAAAAAAACGTCATGCAAATTTAAGATCCTGTTATGTTTTTTCTGGCCCTTCCTGGTCGATTCCTTGCATGTATAGCTCATCGCAATCTGTCCGCAGAAAGTTGTGCAGAGCACAGCCAGCTAAAACAATGTCCTCCACTTTGGCAGTATCTTGAATGTTAATGGTGTTTAGAAAGCTTCTTTAAAACGATTTGCAAGGATACCAAAAGCATTTTCTACCACCCTCCGAGCTCGTGAAAGTCTGTAATTGAGTATGCGTTGCTGAACTGATAGTCTGCGGTTTGGATATGGCTCATGAGATACTCCTTCAAGGGAAATGCCTCATCTGCCACAATACAAAAAGACCCAGACAGTTTGGGAAGTTCCACTGAGTCTCAAATCCATGTGTCACTGTTCCACTGTGTCAGGGCACTGAAATACAAATAAATTACAACCAAGAACACATGTTGGGCTCTTTCATGCCAGCTACAGGATTCCTAAAATGAAAATCTTTAAAAAAAAAAAAAAAAAAAAAAAAAAAAAAAAAAAAAAAAAAAAAAAAAAAAAAAAAACAAAAAAAAAAAAAAAAAAAAAAAAAAAAAAAAAAAAAAAAAATGTACTATAGATATATAAAAACATATTACACACATACCGTGAGGTATTTTATCTTTTAAAACATGATAGATTGCAGAACAGGTTTCAGGAATGAATTGTCGAATGGTTGATACCCCACTCAGAACAGGTATGAAAGGTATTCCTGAAGCTTTCCCCTGTAAATGATAGGAAAGCACATAACACAGTTATCTATACTGTATGGTTTCAACACATTTTCCAGTGTCAATCAAGCACTTTTTGTAGACATTTTGTAAATGCAGTATCAAAACCCTGTTGATGTTATACATCTACAAAACAGGCTGATACACTTCTTCGTTGCATTAAATTATTACTGTATTAAAAACAATTAAAAGTATGTTTATTTGTTAGTAGACTGCCACAATATAGAACTAGAATTTCAAGCTAGCTCAAGCACATTATTAAAAATGAAAGTACACCTACCTTAAACTTAAAATGCATAGAACCACAGTGTAATCATGAGGCGTTCCCCGATGGAGATACAATCATGGTGAGTTTTGTGTTTTGCCTTTGGGTGGATCGGACTGACGAGCAAAATTTTTTAAATCGGAGATTTCAGCTACCTCTAGCTCTCGACAAAGGTTCAGGAAAGCCCCTTGAGCTTTTCACTGTAGTATCCCAAGAATCCAAGCCATTTAGTGCGGTTCCTCCAAATTTTACGCCTCCTATTCTTCTTTTCTTCTTCTACAATAGCAAGACCAAGTGCTGACAGCAGCCAGGCCATTTGCAGATTAACAGACATATTTGCACAAGCGAATCCCTCTATGGTGAGTGAAAATGGTACGCAAACGCTGCTTTGTTATGGTTGTTTGTGTGCAGTACTGGTTCTGGTTTCCCTTTTTACAATGACAATACTACTACAAAACTACTGCCACCTACAGGTATGGAAAGGTATATTCTCTCACGCAGGGCACGGAATGCATGTTCTAGTTTGCAGTCGGCTGTCGTCTGTTTGGTGTGTTCAAGCGCAGCTTTTTGGCCCAGATGCAGCCGACGCGAGGCAACAAACACAGTCGTCGGCTTGGGTGTGTCCCGGTATTTAGAGATATTTTTGCTCATTTTAGAGGGTTTGTCATTCCCCAGTACTTTTCATGCAAATTTCCTTTTGTCCCAAAAGGTGTTAACTCGATCAATGCAAATACCAATTTGTTAGTTCCAGTCTCCATTTCGGGGGATGTTGGTCTCGGGCTGAGTACTTAAAAAAAATCTTGCGAGAAGATCAGGGTGATTCTGCAGCCAGAATGAGCCCATAGTATGAAGAGTGTCCACACATTTTATACTATGTATTTTTCTACAAGTCCGGTATGCATGTTACTCTTAGATTCATCTTTTGAGAAATTGATGTCTTGTATTGATTTGATATGTTTTAATTGGCTATGTAATTGGCATAATACATAGTTACCTGACTGATAACAAATTTACATTTTATTTTATTTTGATTTACTCTGAAATTAATTTTCTCAAGTAGATTAAGTGAAGGCGTATGTTACCGCAAATCTGCGTCCAGGGTTAGTACATAGTGAATCTCAGTTTAAATGGAGCATAGGGCATATCAGGTGATATTATAGATTTCTGACTAACTGCTAGTTTAGTTAAGTTGTTATGCAGTTGGATTAACTATGACAATAGACAATTCTCATAAGACATTAACAGACAATTATCTTTTATTGTAAAACCTGACAAGATCGCGAAATCGAAAGTGAAAGCATCCGAAGCCGAGCTTATAACATAGCAAAAAAGGAACTCCCATTCACAAAATTCAAAATCACAAATAATACTACTGATGAAAAAGAATGTGTTGAATGCTAACCACTTTCGTTTCCATATAACTACAAACTATGATAAAAGTTCAAAAGCATGCATTGATTAAATCGCATGTTGTAGCAAAAAAAACAAACAAAAACAAAACGTGCGCGACCAACTGAGAAAGTTAGTTGCAAAAGAGCGACCAGTGGGAAGAACGAGTCTGGAGTGCTGAATCGCCCAGCTCCCCGGTCAATGATCTAGCACCCCCTCAGCACCTGCGTTCAAAATTCTCTGGCGCCGCCCTTGGTATGGTACATCGATGTATTTTTGAAAAGTGAAAATTAAGTTAAGTTTTCTCAACTCTAAACCCAATCCCCAGGTAAATTAGGTTATTAAATAACCAACTAGCAAAACAATTTAAAACATAAAAAATGCTGTTACAAATAAAGACACAAAAAGGTGACTTAACTGAATACCTGTTTTTTTTTTTTTACATGCTTTGAAAGTGCTTTCAGACTATGCATACAGATTACTTTAAACTGATGTCTGAAACAAGTGCCCTGGGAAAACTGGTGAACAGCAAACCTAACTCATGGAAACAGTATTTGGATGCTGTGATGTTCAGCCTAAGGAAAAAAAAAAAAAAAAACAATCTACGCATCTCATTCGTTCACATTTATTTAATATTGAAAGTAAAAAAAAAAGTGCTTTTTAATTTTTAATTTATCTATTTTTCCAATAAAATGAAAACAAGAATCCAGCTTAATTTTGTTTTCCGTTCAGGGGTAGAAAAATGTAAACAGTTTAAATATTTGATTTCTACACATGGGTGGGAATGAAACACCCCCTCTGCTGATTGGCCATCTGAAAAATCAAACAGTGTCTTCATCAGTACTTCCTCAGTTCCACGCAGCAGAATAATTCAGCAGATTTAGAAGCAGAATCTTAATGCATTTAATGCAAGTTTATTTTTTTTTTCTTACCCCTCTGGTGATATTTTGATGTTTTAATCAAAATTCACTTCAGGTTTTTTTTTTTTTGATTTTTCCTCAGGAAACGAGACTAAATATCTTACATGTTGCTTATCTAGTAAACGCATCTTGATTTAAGAATTTTTCGATATTTTGATTAGAAACAAGACAAAAATACTGAGATAAGCCTTTTTTTGCAGAATGGAAAAAAGAGCAGCAGCACTGACAGCAGTGTTGAGGGCTATGGTGGCAGCATTGCAAGTACTGATAAAAATTCCTTTTTTGTTAGTATAATTTTAATGTTGTTTTTCCACAGGTAACCACGGTAATGATGAGCCGTACTGTAAGTTGTGTATACTTGTCATTAAGCTGTGCATATATGTTTAGACTGATTATTAAATGATGTGAGGTTTGATGTACACGTTTATTGTAACCTGTATATCTCTGTAATATCTCATTTCATTTCTTTTTTTATGGGATAACAATAACGGAATAGGACTCTGGTTCATATGTGAATCTCCATCTTTCGTTCTTGATTCATGAAAACATTCTTGGAAAATGCTTTCGCTTTCATCCATCTTGTGTTGAATAGCACAACTTAGCACAAACTCTAAGGAGCTTTCAAACATACAATAACATAGTGATGTGGTCTGCAGCCTGTGAAATCGTGCGTCTCCTGTTTGAGTTGTGAAATTGACAGCACTCTAATCCAATGGCATGGTAAATATGCAGGAAATAATTGGCAGTGAACCAGACAGTGAGTAGCTGTGTTCTACGTCAAGCGGCGCTACGCTGCGATTAGTGTGTGACATCAGTGGCAGCGCATGAGATTTTAAATGCACTCCAATTGCTCCCGCACTGCAGATGTTATACTCTGATCAATCTGCGCTGTTGGGGGTGGTCACAAAGGGGGGCCAAGCATATTTTGTGGGGGGTCTGTGCCACCCTTCTAGACAAACATGAGAACAAAGTTTATTATGTTGTTTGTTCTTGTTTTATGCTGACCCCCACAGAAATCAAAGCCAGGGAAGTTATCAACCATGTGGGTGATAACCTTTTATGAGACTCTTCCAAAGCCAGGGAACGTGGATCTTACGTGTAATATGTTTTCTTTTTTTCCTTTTTTTTGCCTAAAACTGCAAATTCACTCAAGGGATTGAAAGAAAGCAAATGAGCTTTTACATTGCCAGTGCATAGAAACATTTCATATACGTGGTATCACACAAATATGTTTAAATTAGAAAGCATCTATATAAAATTCTACATGAACTGTAAAATAAAATAACTAAAAAAAGATTCTCAGTAAACAGAATTTACTCTGGGTTTTTTTTTCTCCAGTTAGAGCACTTTTTTCATAACATTCAGTTGTTATTTATTTACTTGTATCTGTGCTGTCTCTGTGTAATTAATTTGCTGTTTGAAAAACTGTGAAAGTGTAAAACACAGGGCTTAAATAACAGTGAGAAATAACAGGTGTGGAGCTAATTAACATCCAAGGAAACAGATTAACGAGAACTGGGGCCTGTACCATGATGGTAAATGAACAAATTTACAGTTACAGGATTAGTTTAGCATTGACAAAACCAATCCGAACCACTCTGATCCGGCTTTGTTGGTACCATGATACTGATCATCAACTTTCTTTGTCAACCCAGGCTTTGATCCTGAGTTTGTGGGGCATGTGCACATGAATGTGTGACCACGAGCCTTGGTTAAATGATAAAGGTTTTGCTAGAGGCTAAGAGATTTAAAAATATGATGAATTTAAATGCATTTGCAATGAAAAAAGTACTTATTTATGAAAGAGGACAAATAAAAGAAATGAAGTGAAACTTAAGTTAGTTTATATAGTTGGAAATATACAGCGATAGAGACTCGAACATGTAAGGTCACGTTGTCATTTTTAAAGCATTTTCTATTAATTCTACAGCTTATTTATATTACATACAATATGTATATATTAACATTCATTTAAAATAAATGATTTATAATAACTAAAATTGTTTGTGTGTAATGGATTAATAATAATATAAATCCTATAATTATATAAATCAAATAGAATAATTAAGTAATTATCATTAAAGCCAGACAATTTTTTTTAGTACTAGTGATCTTTAATTTGTAGCAATTTCTATGCCTCCTTGAACAAAGGATGTGATTGGCTGAATACTCCTTGGCGCGGAGCACACATGAAACATTACGCGTTCCCAAACTTCCCCCATTTCAACAGTGATGATTCTGGTGAAGCACTGTCGGAGCTAAACTGCTAATTAGTGGATATTTTGTGTATATATAAATCTATATAGGCACACTGGTAAGTTGGATTAAACGGTTTTAGCACTGTGTGGTTTAAAACATGAGTAGAATGTACACTATTTTGACGGCACATAAACATATTTAACTTAGGCAGCACATGTTAGCACACTTGAGAGCTCTAAAACGTGAAATATTCTGTAAAATATATGTTTGTTAAGTACTATGTACATTGCTAAGTAGAATCAAACCGTTTTAGCAGTGCGTCGTATTAAATAGGCTAAGTTACGAGTAAATTAGCATGTAACGTACCCTGTTTTCATGCAGTCCAGAAAGTTCAGACCAGTATTTAAAATATCATAAGTGCTTGAAATCGTAAACATACTGTAGATTAACGTGTTGCTACTACACATGCCCTTACGGTGTTTACATGTAATATTTCTATGTGCCAACACCAGTGTCGCGATGTCAAAGAACTAATCGCTCACTTAAAGGAACATATCGCTGAAGGGCGTGTTGTGACATGTCCGGTGACAGGATGTAATCATACTTTCACTGTAAAGTCATGGTTTACTTCCCACATGTCCAGAAAGCACAGGCAGTGTCGCGTAGATAGTATAAGTGATCTTTATAGAGAGACAGTTTCTCAGTCTTTTGAAACTGAACCTTTAGTTACAGGCCCCACAGAGGGATCTAGTGAGACTGATGAAGGTGAAGTTCATCTTACAGAGAATTTCAGTGATCTGTTTCTCAGAAATATTAGTCTTTTCTACTTGAAATTACATGGGCAGTTTCTTCTGCCAGCATCAACTATACAAAATACTGTTGAAGAAATGCAGAGCATACATGAACTTGGACAGACATATTCTTTGAACAAATTGAGTGCATTCCTGAAAAATGATTTAGAGTTAACAGATGAGGACATTGGTAGAATATGTGATGTTGTGAAGGAATCTGAGCCATTCACCATTGTTCTTGAAGGACCAATGAGAACAATTTTTTCAAGAACAAAGGCTTTTAAAGAGATGTTCAGACACACAGAACCTGTAAAGTTGTACTCAGGAACAGATGAAACGAGGTCACAGAGGTTTGCCTACTATGTTCCTCTGAAAGACACTTTGAGATGTTTAATGGAGTCTGACTTATGGCAAAAATGTGCTGCACAGGATACATTCTTTGTGATGTCAGTGATGGTCAGGTATACAAAAACAATGAGTTATTCTCTCAAAAGGCATCATGTCTCAAACTAATTCTATATCAAGATTCTTTTGAGGTGGTGAACCCATTAGGTTCAGCAAAAAGCAAGCACAAAGTACTAGCAGTATATCTGTCTCTGGCTAATTTACCACCTCATATAAGATCAAGCACAGACCACATGTCACTTGTAATGCTGTGTCGAGAAAAAGATTTCAAATACTTCAGACATGAGAAAGTTTTCTCCAGGCTAACTGCAGACTTAAAGGACTTGGAAGATAATGGAATAACTATGGCAGAGGAAACAGTTAAAGGGACTGTTTTGAGTATTAAAGGTGACAATTTGGGGTCTCACAGTATCGGTGGATCCACTGAAAATTTTAGTGTCTCTGAATATTTCTGCAGGCATTGCCTGATAACCAAATGCATGTGGGTCTCAGCGCACTCCTGAAAACTACAATTCAGCTGTAGACATTTTACAATCTGAGGGACAACAAACCGTTGAAGGTATAACATGCAAGTCAATTTTTAATTCATTGAATTACTTCAATGTTTGCATGCCTGGCCTGCCACCTTGTTTAGGCCACGACATTTTTGAGGGTATCCTTTCCTATGATTTAGCGCTTTACCTCAAGTACTTCAAACAGAAAAAGTGGTTCACCTATTCAGTTTTGAATAGACACATTAAGCAGTTTAAATGCAGTGCATCTGATGCATTGAGTAAGCCATGTGCAGTGAGCTCCAATGGAGTAAAGCTTTCTGGTCAGGCTAATCAGAACTGGAATTTTCTAAGACTTCTTCCTGTGATCATGGGTGACAAGGTAAAAGAACCCATGGATGATGTTTGGCAGTTGACCCTTCAACTGAAAGATATTGTTGAGATGATTTGTGCACAGAGCATGGTTGATTTTTGGAATTTGATGCTTTGATTTTAAGGTTTTGTTGTTTTGTTTTGTTGTGGGAGGTTTTCATTTGAGTAAGCACAGTTACTTTAAAAGATGTGCTAGGAACTTGAAGAATTTTAAAAACTTGTGCTTCACTCTCTCTGAAAGGCATCAAATGTTCCAGGCCTGTCTGTCAGAAGGGTCAATGTGTGATTAAATTGTAAGAGTAAAAAACAGCACTGCATTTTACCAAAAGCTGTATGGTGATTCTGTTAAAGATGCAGTGAGGTGCATTGGTTTTACAGAGAATAATACCAAAATCTCAGCAGAAGTAATGTACAGGGGTACGTTATACAGAAAAGGCCAGTTCCTTGTGACAAATAATATGGACTCAGTAGAGTTTGGAGAACTTGCACTTGTTCTCAGAAAAGATGAAGTCATTCATTTTCTGTTGAGAAAGTTTGTAGTAGAGTTCATCCCTGAATACCATTTGCATGAATTGAAAAATCAGACTGAAGTAATGCAATGTGTGAAAATTAATGACCGGGCAGATTTCTATCCTTTCACTTCATATGTGATGAATGAAAAACTGGTTATTCCATTAAAACACAGCGTGATGTCACACTGAATATGTTTGTTGATCTGTATTTTCTAATACTTGGTTTATTAATGACTGTTATTTGGTTGTTTTCAGAAATGGGAGAATCAGAGATGAACATTTCAAACATAACCAGTGCCACTGATGATGTATTACCGGATCTCCCAGTCACAACAAAAAAATCTCTTGAGGACACCATAAAATCACTTGGAGTGGAGAGCCCAGAAGATTTCAGATTTCTTCAGGAATCAGATCTTGTTTCTGTAATGAGGCCCATTCAAGCCAGGACATTTATTTCTGTTCTAAAGGAGACTAGTAAGTCCATGCATTTGTTTAAGTTACAAAAACCTTAATGGTCAGACAAATAAAATAAGACATTTCTTTTGTTATTAACAGTGAGTGAACTGTAAAAACAAGCTTGTCTGAAATGTACTGCTAGTCAATCTAAATGAGCACCTGGTTTGACATGACAAGAGGGCAATAAATGATGATGATAGTTGGACCAGGAATAGTTCAACCAAAATTAAAACTAAGTACCTGCATATGACTTTTTTACAGCACACATTTCCAAAACCCCAAGGCAACAAGACTGTTCATCTCCAGGATCTTCTCTGTCCCAAAGTTCTTCGTCCTCTTCTTTCAGCAGTTCCTCCCCTCTTAATGTAAACTGGGTGGACAGCTTCGAAGTCCCATGGAAAAAGTTTCCTGCAGGCACTTGCGAGACAGAAAAGGCCTAGTCCTCGGCTGCGCTGGGAAATGGTGAGGATTGTTGTTGCAGCGAAGTTTGTGCTTGTCCAAGTAGGAAGAATTTAATGGAAGTCGCCAAAAGAATGGTTGCCAAATATCCAAAGTCTTTGCAAGATGTAATTGAAGAGAGTGTGATTGGTCCTGGATACTACTCCTTGGTCAAACAATTTCAAACCAGAGTTGAAAATGCAAGAAGGACCAGCACACCAAAATAAAAAAGCGTTTTCATGATACAGATGAATGTGACACTGAGGAAGTCACACCTGAAAAAAGAGCTGCGGTCCAGGATACATATGGCTGTGTTAATTGGGAAGTTAAATTTATGCCCATCAGTGAAACTGCCGAGAGTCAGCAGTTGAAAAAAGAGAAAATGAAGAATCTATTGCAAACAACTGAATTGAATGAAGAAGAAATGAAGGCTCTCATGAAGTCTACATTCGAATGTTTGCGCAAACAAGAACAAGGGTGTCTTACAGACTGTCACAAAACTACAAGTTTTGAGAGCACAGAGAAATGGTTGCTCGGAGGATGTGAAAGACATGATCCTTCTACTTCTGTCCTATTTTGATGAGAAAGAGCAGTTCCTCCTTCATTATGTAGAAGAGACAAGCCTCGCAAAGGTTGTAGTGTTAGAAAACCTGCCTGTGATGCCGTGCATTATTGTGTGTGGTGAGTGAAAGTTTTGTTAATTTACAGTAGAACCCTTAAGCTTTAATTTGTACATGTTTAGTTATAAAGTTTATAAGTTTGAATACCACTTGCAGAGTATGCAAAATGATAGGGTTTCCCAAAAATTTTAATTCTGTTATTATTTACTCACCTTCTTATCATTTTAAACCTGTATGACTTTGCTCTCCAGAACACAAAAGAAGATATATAAAAAAAAATGCTTAACAGCAGTGGCACCCATTGACTTCTATTGTATAGTAACAAAACCAACACAAGTGAATGGGGGCCACTTACCAACATTCTTCAAAATTGTGTTCTGGCGGTTTATTTTTTACAGTGCACTTAAGCCCGGGACACACCAAGCTGACAATCGGCCATTTGCCATCGTCGGACCGATGGCGAGCAACGGTCGGGCTAGTTTGTTTGGTGTGTTCCACTCGTCGGGCTCACATCGACATCGGGGCTGTTGGCGAGAGTGAGAGCTCTGATTGGATGTTCACTTCAGCGAAAGAGTCAGTGCCGAGAATTAAAGCAAAAGTGATGAAAACAAGCATGTGAATGAAGGCGGTACAGACACAAGGCTGTTTGTGATCTTTCCCAATCATTGTAATACTCGAATGTTTTCATAACAACATGAGCCGCTTAAAATGATTAAAGTTATCAACGTTACTGATATTCAGAATGGTAAGCAAGCACTGTTTTGTTTACATTTCGTATATCTGCGTTTATCTCGTATATCTTTGTTTTGATTTCTCATTTTGAATGACGAATATATGCGCAGAACGTATGTGTGTTTGCCGTTGGCTGTAGTCTGTGCGGTGTGTTGAATTGTGCAAAGAATTGTAAGGCTACACTGTAAAAAGTGATTTTATTTTTAACTTTATAAATAAAAACAGCATAATTCAAGTACATTTTACAAAAAAAATCCTATTTAGATTTTTTACTACAAAATGTCACGTTTAATTCAATAACTACTTGAGGTTTTGTTTTCATTTATTGCGCTTAAATGCATAAGTAAATTCAAATAAATATTTACTTAGTGTTTTGTTTTCTAATGAACTAATGCAAAAAATGACAAATGCAAGTAAAATGAAAATTTTGTGATTAATCACTTACCCCCATGTCATTCCAAACCCGTAAAAGCTTAGTTTGTCTTCGGAGCACAATTTGATATTTTGTGTGTGAAATGTTGTGGTTTTGAGTGTGTCATATAGTGTGAAATATATATAAGTGTGTAGGTGTAGGAAAGTATGAAAAGCATTGTCAGAATAGTCCATCTCCCATCAGTGGTACAACCGTAACGTTATTAAGCGACGAGAATACTTTTTGTATGCGAATAATGATGTGGAGTTACACAGAGGAGACTAATTGTTGAATTAATTCATTATTTTTATGTTATTCACATACTAAAAGTATTCTTGTCGTTTCATAATGTTACGGTTGAACCACTGATGGCAGATGGACTATTCTGCACACTGAAAATTACTGCTCCAGAAGATATTCCGATATGTGGTACCATTACCTGCGCTTCCACTCATGTGATTTATTTAATTCGTTGTCCTTGAGGTCTTGCATACGTGGGTAAAACATTCAGACAATTACGCACTCGCATTAGTGAACATCGCAGTAACATTCAAACTTGAGATATGCGCAGTCCTATAGCGTCTCATTTTAGACAAGTAGGCCATAACGTCAGCGTTTTGCAGTATATTGGTATAGAAAAGGTAACAAAACCCTCAAGAGGAGGAGATTATGAGAAGAATTATTACAGAGGAAATGTTTTTGGATTTATACCTTAAATACTTTGTCACCTTTAGGGTTGAATGAGGATTTTGATATAAAGCCATTTTTATAGTGATTCAAAAAAGATTTTGTAGCTTGTATTTGTTAAATAATATACATGACTTGTATGTGTCACATGATTTCTTGGGTGTACCTAATTAAGGTGATCACCTGTGTCTATTTAAAGTTATATTAATAAGATAACATGCAAACTTAAAGCTGGATGGCTGGTGCTGATGAGTGTTTAGTAAACACTGTAACTGAGCACTGCAAAGGAAACTCAAAGAGTTTATTAGTAGACACATAACCACCAGCAATTTAATACACATAAGTATATACAGAAAGGGTTACATACTCACCCACCCTCCTGCGCTGGAGCCCCGCTCAAGGGGCGCCTCCTTTTAGTCCGGACCATCTGTAAGGTGGTTGCTATGAAAATAGAACCAGCCAAAAACATTATAGGTCCAGCATAGGAGACTGTTATGCGAGAGGTTTCCACCTAACCTCGATCAGGTGGAGAGCTGGTGGTTACAGGGGAATTAGGAAGGGGAGGATAAAAGCAGAAGTTAAAAATCCCTAAAGGGAACGAGTAGATACCTCGGTATCGCTCTGATTCGGACAAGAACGCTGCCTCATCTGGATCACATCCCTTACAGTGAAAATCCCATTATTTGCCTCAGAAATGGATGACGCCAGTGAGTTAGTGAATTACACCTTCAGTTGTGATGGTGTTGTGGTGCAGCTGTCTGATGTGCCAGCTATAAAAGCTGGACTCTTTTTGTTGGGAAAGTGGATACTACTAAGATAAATAACCCCATGGCATCTCATCAAAAATCGATATCGATCTCAGGCAGTACAGTGCAGAGGGAGTGAGTGCCCTCAGGTAAACAGTGGGGATCGTTTTGGCATATGTGGACTGTGGTTACTTTCTTAATGTAAGTTGTGTACCTGCAAATCCAAGTCTCCACACACCATGTTATGAAATGAAATGATGGCCAAGGCTCATACCATCAGTTTGATAAATGCTTTGTACAAGCATTTTGTGGGCCGGTTGAGGGCTCTTTCACCTGGAGATTTAGAGAGGCCCACTCAGCAGAAGACAAATTTGAACCAGTTGGGGAGGATGAACGTGCTGCATAAGGATCAGCAGTTAATCCTCTAGTTGTTCAGTCAGTCTCTCCTTGTGGTTAACAACGATCTGGACATGTCAATCATTATGACTTTAACAAAGTTTGGTCAAAAGGATGACCGAGAGTTTGACCTTAGCAGTTTGGTAGATACATCAGGCGTAGTGAACGTGTCCTAGCATGCAGCTTGTATTGTCCATCCCACAGACCCTTCTGTGGATCTTTTGTGGTCTCGAGTTGGGTTGCAGGAGGTGGTGGGTACATGGGGAACCCTCTATTTTGGTCGGTCACTCTGTGCTTCTTCTGGGATATACGCGGTATCCCTTGGAGAAAGTGGAACACATCCCGAAAGCTTGACCAGCATGAGGGGGTTCCTCGGTTTGGGTTCAGTCGGCAGTGCCAGTGTTGGTGAATCGCCTCCTCCACCGGAAATGTGGCTCTGAGATGATCTTCAGAAGACAAGCGTTGAATGTATATTTCCACTCACTCACTGACTGTCTTCTAGCAGGTCCTCATGTGATTGGTGAGGAGTTAGTGAAGATTCTTCAGATCGTCCCATTGAGAATTTAGTCTACTGCCAGACCGTGGGTGAGTTCTGCAGGGAGGTGTGTGATAGGAAGGCATTTTGGTATCCCCACACTTTTTTTTTTTTTTGCATTATTGACACACTGTTTTCCTAATTAATGTTGTTCTGTTGCTTTGACACAATCTGTATTGTTAAAAGCGCTATATAAATAAAGGTGACTTGACTTGACTTGACACCTTCGGGAGAGCTGCAGATATGGTCACATCAATGTCTTTGGATCCTGCCCGTTGCCTGGAACTGGGGATGTCCCAACTGAAGTACTATCCCCATATTAAGTACTGGGACGAAAATAGGAATCGCAAGGCTAAACGGAACTGGAAGGGTTTTGTGAAGCTACACAAAACTAATGAAGTTTTCTCAGCAGAGAAATGGTTGGAGAAATGTATAGAGCGTTTGCCAAAAGGCATGCCAAAGGAAAGAATGGTCACTGGTTTGGTGTTTCTGTGCTGCATTGGTATAATTCAAAATCAGGATTACGTGTCTTTCCAAAGTCCAAAAACATCTTCAGGAGTTAAGTGTCTTGTCTCAGCTGCTTCTTGTTTAGTCTCCTGCAGTTAGGAGGTTTCACGAGTCAGTACCATATAAAATGGTACTGCCTCCTGCTGTACCAAAAACACCTGCCTGTCCACGTCCTCCAGTAACAGAACCACACACTGAAGTCCTGAAAGAAGTGGTAGAGGAGCAAGTAGATGATGAAGTTGTAGAAAGAATTGCGCCAGCATATGTGCCTGCGAGCTCAAACACTACGTGGACAAATTTGGAGATCTCCTGTATAGATCTTAGCTGTCAGCTAAGCCATCGCCGGACTTACGAACAGTACGTGAGGTGCTATAGGGAGAGCTCTATGGGTGTTAGAACATTTTATGCCTTCAGAGCGAAACATAATTGCCTGACACCAGATGAATGAGGCACAGTAATTTTAAAGCTTTATTTAAACATTTACATTAGATATTTGAACATGCTATTAGTTAAACATTGGTAATGTTATTGTTTTAATGATTATGCAAACAAAAATCATTTTATTTGTTGTTTGTTGATTTTAAATATAAAACTTGGTGAAGTGATTTATGTGTCAGTACTTACCATGCTTATAGTATCTCCAGCAGATTTTAACAATACTGTGATAATCCCTAGTCAGGATAATAATGGTTCAAAAGTGTTTCAGGTTTACATATAACCCTTTTCTGAGTCCGAAATTTAGCAAATCTTTGACATGGCCTAACTCGATCATTATTAAAAATAACAAGATTCTATTTTCACAAAATGATCATTACATACTCCCTGTCTAATTTCCGTTCACATGCCTGGGTGTGGTACATGACAAGACGCACATTTGCTGTATTCCTTTCATGTTGATCTCTTGGATAAATGCTTTGATATGAAGTAACAAAGATTTTTTTCAGGACGGAAGGGAGTGCAGGCAGCTGAATCAAGTCTACCAAGTGAGTCTTATATTTGTATACTTCAGTATTGGTAGCCTAGACTAGGACTGAGCGTAAAAGAAATCTTGTCACCAAGGCTGCATTTATTTGTACAGTAAAATAGCAATATTATCAGGGGTGCACATAAGTTTTTTTAGCCTGGTTCTCATAAAAGTACCTGGAGATTTGCTTTGGTCCTCGCACTGCACATAGTGTGACCCATTAAATATAACAAAAAAACTATTTTGTAATAAAATAATAAAGTGTGGTAATACTATTATATTTTAAAATAAAAAAGGAGTATTAAATAAAAATACAGTTATTTTATAGTTAACTTCCTTGTGTTTACCACTCATTCTGTAGGTAAAGATATTTACCACGTATGTACCAGCGAAGTACACTAACTGTAAAGTGCTACCGTTGTGTATTTGTATCATATTAAGGTACATACAAGTTTGTGTTGTGGTAGTGATAGTTTCATTTTAAAATATAGTCTTCTCACAAATCCATCTAAATGCCCCATTACATGGACAATCATTCCATCCGTATGAAGCTACAACACAGTCTTCCTCTAGACCCATGTAACTGTTTGGCTCTCCAGATGTCCAGAAGCTGAAATTATAGATCAGGATTAGATATTCAGTCTACTGTCTGTGCGATATGATACTGATTGTGAGGACCATTTATTAAATATTAATCAGATCAATTCAGTGACTTCTCACCCAGAGGTCAGTGTGCTGCCATCAACCCATTTCCATCTGCCCTCTTCATCACTGTCAGTCAAACCAATCCAGACTGCTGTCCAAACAGACACGCTCCTAACAAAGTCCTGAGAATAATAACACAGATACATATCATCACTTAGCAGCTACACACACACCAACCCCATAAACCTACCTCTTACAGAAAACTGTGCATTTTTAGATTTTCAAATAACTTCATTCTGTATGATTTATATGCTTGTTTCCTCATTCAGACCAAAAATGTCCCAACAAGGACAAAGATTTCAGACATTGCCATCTTTGTAAGGACATTTTGTCCCTTTAACATAGGGTTTACCAGGACACACACACACACACAATCTTTCACTCACTTCTTCCCCTCTGTTGTTGATGATGATCAGATCTGCTCCTCTCTCTCTACAGTATCTTCTGCTCTCAGTCCAGTTCTTCATCTCAGAGGAAAAAAAAGTATAGACTGGATTGATGGCACATCCATCCATCTATAAATACAACCAGTGCTTTATTTCAATCTCCTCCAAACAAATGTTTTAACTCGTCTCTGTCATCTGTGAGGCTTACCCCTGGTTTAACAGACTAGGCTAAAGTGTAAATCTGAGCTGTTTTAACTGAAAGAAACTTGCACTGACTGATCTTAAAATATACAGTGCCTCTGTTTCGTCTCGAGATGCACACCAGTAATGTTTTTTCTAAGGCACGTTAATAAAAATTACTTAAATGTCCTAATTGAAGCCTAGTCTTGGCTTAATCTAAGATCTGTCTGTGAAACCAAGCCTTAGTGTTCTTGGCTGGTAACTAATATTTATTTGAAATAAGTTACTTTAATTCAAACTCTCAGCTATGAACACAATCTGTTATTCATGGACACAGGTTTTACAGATGGGTTTATTTTGTAGACGTTTGAATACTAACCAGATCATGTTTCTGCTATGTAGCAAAAATGACAAAGAAACTCATCCACTGTCCCAAGACTCCTCTGAAGATCATTTTTCTCCTGTTTCAGCTGGTCTCTCTCTCTAGTCAGATTCTCATTCCTGGATACGAGCTGTTGTCTCTCTTGAGTGAAGTTGACACACAACACTATGACTGCAGTCAGCAGAAAAACACACAGCAGCAATGAAACAAACCGTTCAGCTCTGGAGCTTCTGATCTTCACACAATCACTTTCTGAAAATCAACAAACATGACTTTATCCACTTAACACAGCACGCAGCAAATGAAATCATGAGGAAAACTGAAAAACGTTTGAGTCATTAATGATGTAATTTGTGTTTGTTATGAAATGTGTCCATGATTAATCTCAGTAACTGTATGTTTAGATGACTGAATTCTTGTTGCGTTGCAGTCTGTGATCTCTTTTCCAGATCGAGCATTTTTAATGTCGGTATTTTCATACACATCATCAGCCCTTTTTCCATCTTCTCGGTGCATTTTGCGGGTTGTATGCTTTTCGGTAATTTTCTATAGTTTCAATGTCGTCAAGAACACTAGTTTCTCTCCTGGAGGGGATGTGTTTGTGTGGTCAGTATTTATGCAGAAAGGAACTTCATCTTCAACGATGCTCAGTGTGTAAATGAGGTTCAAATCAATATATTATCACACAATCACTCCTTCTCTTCCCTCAGGTATTGTAATAAAACATTTCCTCAAAAACACAATGACCACTAATAAACATTTAATGTTAATGTGTACAGCCATCAGAGGCTTGTTCATTTTGAAAGTATGTGGTGTTGAAAACCTTCAATGTTTGATGAGCTTCAGGTTGTTTAATCAGAAGTCCAGATGGCTGAACAGTTGATGGGTTTAGAAGCGACTGTATTTGAAGCTCTGCCTTCAATCTGATTATTGGCTTGTTGTGTGTAAGCAAAATTTGATATCCCCAGCATAGTTAGCTGACAATCAGCATTCTGACGGCACCCATTCAATGCAGAGGATCCATTGGTGAGCAAGAAACAAACTCATCCGCATTTTGGATGGCCCGAGGGTACATTGTCAGCTATTCCTTTGAGCTGCATATAAAACATAAAACAAGCAAAACATGAAAGATATTAGATTTAGATGTGATTATGAATGATTAGCTGTCTTTACCGTCTGTATTGTGTTTCTATATTGTGAAAGCCTGCAATTAATGCGATAGTTCACCCAAAAATGAAAGTTTTTGTCATTAATTATTCACCCTCATGTTGTTTCAAACCCGTAAGACCTGTTTATTTTCGGAACACAAATTAAGATATTTTTGATGGGATCTGAGAGCCGCCTGACGTTCCATAGACAGCAAGGATCCTTACACGATCAAGGCTCAGAAACGTAGCTAGGAGATCGGTAAAATAATCCATGTGACATCAGGGGTACAAACGTAATTTTACAAAGCTACGAGAAAACTTTTTGTGCGCAAAAAAAAACAACAACAACAAAGACTTTATTCAACAATTTGTCTCCTCCGCATCACCTTGGCACCATTTTGGAGAATATCTGCTGAACTTAAACAGTGTAAGCTATTCTGTGTCAGCTGTGCCATGCTGATATGTTGTCTGCAGTTTGATCTGGTGGTTTGATAAAAAATTAATTATCATTAAATGTTAATAAAACTAAATGTATGTTATTCGGAAATAGTACATGTTAAGATACAGATAGATGGTGTAGACATAGAAAGGGTAAATGAAAATAAATTTATTCGGGTGATAATAGATGATAAATTAATTTGGAAATCTCACATAAACCATGTGCATAATAAACTGTCTAGAATACTGAATAAGCAAAGCATGTTCTGGACCACAGATCACTCTACATGCTTTATAGGGCATTAATATTACTATATTTAAAAGATTGCTCAGAGGTTTGGGGCAATACATAGATGATGATAATCTGCATTTATTTGTTGCAAAAAAGAGCAATACGGATAATTCACAAAACTGGTAATAGAGATCACACAAATTCATCATTTTTAAAATCTATATTAAAATTTATTGATTTGGTTCATTTTCAAACAGCACAAATAATGAATGAAGCAAAAAATTATTAACTCCCTGGTAACATTCATAAATGTTTTCTTAATGGAGAAGAGCGATATAATCTTAGGAGAGAGTGTACTTTTAAGCATTTTTATGTTCATACAACATTAAGAAGTTTTGTTTTTCTGTATGTGGAGTGAAACTGTGGAACAGACTCAGAAGTTTTCTGCATGTATATGGAGGAAGAACGGATTTGACTAGGTGTTCACACAGATTTAGTCATAGTTTTTATTTAGGTTTTGTTTGTACATATGTTGAATATATCGTAAAGAGTGTTTTAAGACAAGATTGAGATGACAATCATGAAGTTAATTTGATGATTATTGTTCTTGATTTTTATTATCAATGCGGAGTGGAAAAGGGGTAGGATTAAATAAGCGTATACTTCTTCCTACTGTTTTTTTTAATGTCACGGCAAGTTAAAAAATTGTTTTGTAGTGTTTTTGTTTAGTTTTTATTATATTTATTTTACATGTTCGAAAGATTCAAAAACCATTAAAACCATCTGAAAGAAAACAACGTATCTGCGTTATGCAGCTGACACAAAACAGCATATGCTGTTTACGTCCAGTGGATACTCTCAAAAAATGGCGCCAAGGTGATGTGGAGTAGACGAATTGTTGAATGAAGTCGTTTATTTTTTTCCTTTTGCGCACAAAAAGTATTGTCGTAGCTTCGTAATATTACGGTTGAACCCCTGATATCACATGGATTATTCTACCGATGTCCTTGCTACGTTTCTGAGCCTTGATCCTGTAAGGATCCTTGCTGTCTATGGAGGGTCAGAGGAGAGCTCACGGGATGCATCAAAAATATCTTCATTTGTGGTCTGAAGATAAACGGAGGTCTTACGGGTTTGGAACTACATGAGGGTGAGTCATTAATGACAAAATTTTCATTTTGGGGTGAACTAACTCTTTGAGGATACTTCTCTCCTCTTCACCACTATGTAACAAAAATATAAAATTGATGGTCCTTTTTTTGTTTTTTTTGTTTTAAACTGAATTGTGCATTTCAGATGCTGTCACATCCTACAACCTTGTAATCTGCAAAGAGAAACTGCCACTCAGTCATACCAAAAAAAACATAATGGACATAAAGACACATTATGTAAGATTGTTCTAGCGGTTTTTCCGATATTTTAATAAAACAGTGTTCTATATTTTGCTGACTTGAAAACTTACACTATCCCAAATGTTTCGAAGAATGTTTAAATCCAGAGCAATAAGCTATTTTAACTAGTGACACGAACCGTGTCCATAGTGTCACTGTGTCACCTGCCAATGACGTCATAACCCCGCGAGTTTTGTTTTGTAGAAAACATGGAAATACCATAGACGCTTTAATATGTTGTGCATTTTATTAGACCGGTGACGACCACACAGAGTAGCTTTATAACAGAACTTACAGAAACGTATCTAGTATGATAAAACAGCGCTGCTTTACCCCACATACGCAGGACTGGAAGCGCTAAAGTGTGGCATAATAAAAGCTCCGCTGCTTTCGAGCTGCGTGTCTTGCTAGTCTCTCATTAGCAATTGCTTCAGCGGCCTCTTTTCACTCTGCTTCATACTATGATGTTAATACATATTGTACTTTTAAAGGCATCAGAGAGGATTATGAAAATACAGTATTTCACTGCAACTTGGTCTTCATTTTACTATTTTCTCTTTCTATTTTGTTTGACTTCTTTAGGTATTTATTTGTTTAATGGTAATTGTTATTTATTAATGTATTCTGCTAATAATTGATGTTAGAACACTGTCATTTTTGCTACAAATTCACGTCATTAAAAAATAAAAGTACCTAATGGGCATCTGTTGTTGTTTTTAAGTAAATCTTATTAGACGCTACAAGATATAATACCAGGCAGATAGAGTAAAAAAACAATATAAAAAATATACAAATAATCTTAATAATATTTTTAATTTTTTTATTTTATTTTTTTTTTTTGAGAATATAATATATTTTTAAAGGTTTTTTTTATAACAATTTTAGGGGGGATGTGTTGTTTTTATAAAGAGAATTTTTTTTTGTATATTTGGTGTAATGCAATGTGTTTATGCGGTTTAAGGTTCAAAAAGCACATTATTTTCCACATACTATACATTATTGTTGCTCCTCTCTGCCCTGCCTTTCTGAAATGTATAAATTTTTTTGGAATTGCCTTGCTAATACAGGACACGTCCTGGCCAGGATTTTTATATTGCCTAAAATGTCCAAAGTAGTTTGACCAATAACATGCAGGTGTATATAATCGGCCAATCATGGCACGTGAGAAGGTGAGATCTACAGAGAATGATCAAAGCAAAGCAAATACGTGCACGTGTTTGTTCGTTTGTTTGACTTGAAGCGTTGCTGTGCACCGATCATTGAAATGACACCAAAGTACAGCAAGATTAAATTGAAAGCACAAGGAACAGTCTGCTCTGATCTCTATAGCTCTTGTGAATGTCATACAGTGATCGATCTGCACAGTGCAAATAGCCAAAACCTGTATATTTTAGGGAATATAGAAATCCTGGCAAGGACGCGTCCCGTAAAAATGGCCCATATGGTCACACTAGAATTGCCTCACTTTATAGAAACAGCCTTTGTGCACATTGTAGACTACTCTCCCAGGTTCAGGAAACAATCCCCAAAGTATCTCTTTGGGTTTAAAACTTTCATCTTTAAACAAGGGAAAACATGAAATCTCATCATATGACCCCTTTAAGGTCCTATATAGCATTTTCAAAGCATGGTTATTTATGGAACCCTATAAAAAGGATTCTATTTAGCACCAAGAAATTGTTCTGCTATTGTTACAAGCTGAAGAACCATTTTCTGGTACGGTTTAGAACCATTTATCTTAAGAGTGCATGTGAAAGATTTCTCTCGAGAATGAATATTTTCATGCCAGTTCAGGCGTCTCTTGTCTGTAAATCTCTGTCCACACGGATGACAATTAAAACAGTTCTCTCTCAAGTGAAGGCTCATGTGGTAAGTAAGGGTCGTTTCACATGTAGTTTTCATGTGAGCCTTAAGATGTCCTTTTTGTGAGAAGTTATTTCCCCACAGTTTGCAGGTTTTACTACAGGTGACTTTTCATATGTGAATCAAGGATTGCTTTATGTCTGAAACACTTTCCACACTGATCACATGGAAACGGCTTCTCTCCAGTGTGAACGCCCATGTGAATCTTAAGAGATTTTTTGCGTGAGAAGCTCTTCCCACACAGTTTGCAGGTAAAAGGTTTCTCTCCAGTGTGACTTCTCATGTGGACTTTAAAAAGTGCTTTATATTTGAAGCACTTCCCACACAGAATGCAGGTGAAAGGTTTCTCTCCAGTGTGAAGCCTCGTGTGAATCTGAAGGCTTATGTTCTGACTGAAACTCTTTCCACAGTGAGTGCAGGTGAAGGGTTTCTCTCCGGTGTGGATTCTCATGTGAACCTTGAGGTTTGCTTTAAATCTGAAACACTTTCCACATTCATGGCATGTGGATGATCGAGAATGAGTTTTTTCATGCCAGTTAAGGCGTCTCTTGTCTGGGAATCTCTGTCCACACTGATGACAATTATACTCTTGTGAGTGAATCCTCATGTGGTAAGTAAGGGTTATTTCACGTGTGAAACATTTTCCACACTGAGCACACATGAAAGGCTTCTCTCCTGTGTGAGTTATTATGTGGGCATTAAGATTACTTTTTTTTGAGAAGCTCTTCCCACACATTGTGCAGGTGAAAGGCTTCTCTCCTGTGTGATTTCTCATGTGGGCATTAAGGGTTGATTTATTTGAGAAGCTCTTCTCACACAATCTGCAGCTGTAAGGACTCTCTCCAGTGTGAGTTTTAATGTGTGAATCAAGGGTTGCTTTATGTCTGAAAGATTTTCCACACTGATCACATGAAAACGGCTTCTCTCCAGTGTGAACGACCATGTGAATCTTAAGAGATCCTTTGCGTGAGAAGCTCTTCCCACACAGTGTGCAAGTGAAGGGCCTCTCTCCTGTGTGATTTCTCAAGTGGGCATTAAGGGTTGATTTATTTGAGAAGCTCTTTCCACACAGTTTGCAGTTGCAAGTACTCTCTCCACTGTGAGTTTTCATGTGTGTAACAAGGGTTGATTTATGTCTGAAACACTTTCCACACTGATCACATGGAAACGGCTTCTCTCCGGTGTGAATGACCATGTGACTTTTAAGAGATCCTTTGCGTGTGAAGCTCTTTCCACACAATTTGCAAGTAAAAGGCTTCTCTCCAGAGTGACTTCTCATGTGGGAATCAAATTGTGTTTTATTTGTGAAGGTCTTCCCACACGGATTGCAGGTAAAAGGCTTCTCTCCACTGTGGCTTTTTATGTGGCGTTTTAGGTTTTGTTTAAGGGAGAAGCTTTTTCCACATTGTTGGCATATGAAAGGCTTTTCTCCAGTGTGAACTTTCATGTGGTTTTTAAGGTTATATTTTTGATTGAAACTCTTTCTACATTGATGGCAGGTGAAGTAACTGTTAGATTCAGTCTTCTGAACTTCTTTTTGTGATGAAGTTGTTTTAGACTGTATGGATATTTCCACATTCATGAAATCATGTCTCTCATATTGATCTTTCTCTTCTATCCTTGTAAGTTCTTGCCTCTCTTCTTTTAGTGCCACCAGATCTAAAGCAAAAAAAAAAAAGAAAGAAAGAAAAAGAAATTAGAAGTTAATGGCAGATTATTGGCTAAAACCAACAGACATTAAAACATCAAAACCAACATTTTCCAACAAAACTTGGTTATAATAGACTGGTCAATCCTGATCCTAGGGACCCGCCTCTCTGCTCATTTTGTTTGTCTCCCTTATTTGAAAAACCTCATTCAGATCACCAGCTCATTAGGGAAGAGCTCCATCAACTCAGTGTATCAGATAAGGGAAACATACAACATGTGCAGAGCGGTGGTTCCTTAGGACCAGGATTGAAAACCACTGTTAGAGACCAGTACTGAATCTGTCATTCAGGTCAATAAGCACTAGCAGGGTTTAGGTTTCCTATATCTATCCGACTGCTAATACTTTATGTAAACAAATGGAAATTACATCAAACTCAAGTATGGAGTGCATCAGGGCTCAGTATTAGGTCCTCTGCTTTTCTCCTAGTATATGTGGACTTTGAGGGACATTATCATTAGAGCTCACAATGTTATGCCAATGATACATTTTTATATTTCGTGACAAAACTGCAAAACTGTCACTTAGTACAGATTATTACTGATTTTGTGTAATAATCGTTGATGAAAATTATCATCAATGACTTTTACTGTTGATTTAATATTTTTATTTAACCTTTTTTAAACCATGAAGATCCCATTGAGATACCATAATCATCTTTTAGGGAGACCTGGTCAAGATGGCAGCACACAAATTAAAAATAAATAAATAAATAAAATAAAAGTTAAAAAATAAACAAATACAGAACTATTGATCATGTTGTGTGCTCTTTTATTCTTCATCTTTTTTATTTCGTGATTTTAACTTCTCATTTAATAACCCTTTCACACGTGAGTTTAAAATAATCTAGCTGAGCCCCGAGTGTAGGCGACCATTATTTTAGAATGTAACGCCTTATTGTTTCCATGGCAAAGTGTTATGCTTGTCATGTGACACACCGTAGCCACAATAGTGCTGTATGACAGATACCTCTTTTTAGTTTTTCCTTTTTTATTATACATTTTCACAAACGCGCTCACTTTATTATGAAATACCGAATATTTCGAATCTCAAATATGTGCAAGTAAATGTATTTGGTAGTTTAAACTCTTTTATAATGACCATGCTAATTGATCTATGACGGGTGACAGGCGCTGCCATGTTATTTTGCACTGAATCCGAGCTGTGGGATTTACAACACGTATATTCATCCTCTTCTCCCGAAAGACATTAAAGTAAGTCTCAGGTAAGCTGGGAGAAGAGTAGAGTAAACTTTATAGTAACCTACCCAATGTGTATATGATATCAATAAAACATGTCGTTAGATTATATTTTTAAGGATCATTATTGCCATTTCCACAGACATAGGTGTGTATCTGAACAAACTGTAAATGTATTTTTTTTTTTCTAGTACTTGTATTTAAATGTCTGGAACTTAAAATAAGCATTATATGGTTGAAAGCACTAGATAGTTGTGTTAACATGGATTGCTTATATAAGATTGTTTAACTCACTCGACAAAAATGGTCATTTTGACCTTTCACATTTTGTGCGTTTTAGTCCGGTATTTGTCTGGGCAGCATGAGGACCTACTCCATGTCAAATAAAACCATATGACATTCTTCAAAAATATCATTCATTTCTGAAGAGCTACACATTTTAATAAGTATCATGAGTGAGTTCAGCTTTGAGAATAAAACCAACCTGTTTGTTCCTCAGTTTCTTCATGTTTGACTCTGAATGTTTCTTCAATCTTCATGTCTTCACTCTCCTCTTTAATAAACTCCATCTTTGTTTGTTTCTCAGTATCTTCATGTTTGACTCTGAATGTTTCTTCAATCTTTACGTCTTCACTCTCCTCTTTAATAAACGCCATCTTTACAATAGTGTCACGTGGATCTCAGTCTCTTTAGCAGCAACTGGACACTTTGTCCTGTTTAAGATTAGAATAATTAACAGAAAGAAAAATAAATCTAAAATAAATATTCAATTGCATCTCAATCAGCTCCCTAGTTACTGCACTGTGAGTCAGCCAGATTGACAGTTAATCATCTTAAATGACCTGATTAGACACAAACAAAAGAAAAAAAGCCATTTATGTTTTACATTTGGTATTAGGTTAGGGTTGCCAACCGTTCTGTATGATACAGAATCGTCTCGTATTTAGGGCATCAAAGAAGCGTTTCATGTAAAAGACATATGGACATACAGTTTGTCCCGTATTCACAGACATACAGTACATACCCAACAAACACTGAACGTTCCTCTATGGTTCCCATTTGGTTATTTTTGGGAACCAAATAAAAACATTGGAGAATAAAGAGTGTTGCTATGAAGAAAGATAGATAGATAGATAGAAAGAAAGTCAGATAGATAGATAAAGAAATATAAACCTTCCCAGAATACTCCCTGCAGGTTTTTTTTTAGTTTTATTTTCACAACCATGTAAACTAATCAAAATGTTGCAGATGTTTCTGAGTGCTGACCAGCAGAGAGATTATTCTAAGGCTGAAATGTGTCTGGAATAAGCTTTTAATAAAGTGTATAAATTAAAGCAGTAAATGCATTATCATGTTTAGATAAATCCAGTTTTTTTGCTAAAATATTAAGCCAATGTTAAGCATAGTGTGAAATGCATATAGAGATGCACATTTTTGTTACTCTGCTTACTCATAAAAAATGTTTATTAATAGTAGATAAAGTATCCCAATGTTTAATTCAATAATATCTAAGCCTTTTTTGTTGCATCGATTTAAATACTTTAAATGCTTAAAAACACAAACCTTTCTTCAGCCGAATGACAACAGATGCAGGAGAGCGGCGCAGCCTTATGACATCATAGCACGATGCCAAAATAAAAGTCTTGTCATCACGTGTCTGTCTTCTTCTAATACTGTTTTACGGCGGATGGCAAACCAACTTCTGGTGCATTTACCGCCACCAACTGGACTGGAGTGTGAAGCACTAATAAGCACCTAATATATACACATTTATATATACTGTATAAATATATATATACATATATACACACACATTTAAAAAATAAAAACACTACATCCTCCTGATTAATCCTATTTCTTTAATGTATGTAACAACAGCACCATATATTTCACCTTGTTCTGCATGCTCTTTCAAAAGTCTCGACAAATTAAATGATTCAACACCCATGTTTCTTACTGCCTTAATGAGTTTTAACCTTTCTTTTCCATGTTTTACATTTTATTAAAACATACTCTACTGTTTCTTCCTGTTTACAAAAAATACATTGACCTGTTTCATGTTTTCCTATATTAAAAAGAGAGTGATTTAATCTAGTATGCCCTATTCGGATGCGAGAAATAATTGTATCTTCTTAACTATTCCTAAAAACAGTTCTTCCATTTCCTACTTGCTGCTGAATATTATACATGTCTGCCCTTGCTATCACAATTCCATAGTTTTTGCCATTTTTTGTTTATGAATTCTTTAGTTTTTGCTAAGAGTCACTAATCTTTGCTTATCAACCACTTCACAACATATTCTTAGAGCTCGATTCTGTATGGTTTCGAACTTTTTGATTGTAGTTTTAGATGCAAATCTGTAAATAATACTTCCATAATCTAAACTTGGTCTTATTGACGTACAGTAACTTCTTTTCAAAGACAATCTACAAGCTCCCCATTCTACTCCAGATAGACATCGTAAAATATTTACTCCTTTTTTAAATTTCTTGATCAGTTTTTTAATGTGCATTGCAAACGTCAATCTAGATTCCATCCAAACCCCGAGATATTCAACTACTGAAACTTGCTCCAGCTCCTGTTTGTACAATTTCAACTTAACCTTTGGTACATTTTCCCTTTTGTGAAACATATAACTTGGGTTTAGCCACAGATAATCTAAAGCTCCAATTATTTGCCCATACCTCCACTTTATCTACTGTAATCTTTTTGTAATCTTTGAGGCACACATGCAATATTACGTCCTCTTTTCCATATTGCCCCGTCATCAGCAAATAACGCCCTTCCAATATCACCTTTAAAATTACTAAAAATATCATTAATCATAATATTTAAAAATACTGGGCTACATACACTTTCTTGAGGAGTTCCATTGTCTATCTTGTATGTCTCAGAATACTCTACTCCTAACCTGTATTGTTCTTTCAAGCAGGAAATCCATAATCCAGTTATATAACACCTTACTAAGACTGAACTGCTGGTGGTTCCAGCTAACCCATCGTTTCATCACAACTTCTCTATACAGCTGGGTTCGTCAACCATAACTCCTTCCAGGACAGCCAGAAACCTAGGAGTTGTGATGGATGATCAGTTAAGCTTCACAGACCATATTGCTACAACGACCCGGTTCTGTAGATTTGCCTTATTCAACATTAGGAAGATTAGACCCTTCTTGTCAGAGCAAGCCACCCAACTTCTTGTCCAAGCTCTTGTTCTCTCCAGACTGGACTATTGCAATGCTCTCCTGGCGGGCCTTCCTGCATGTACTATCAAGCCTCTACCACTGATCCAGAATGCAGCAGCGAGGGTTGTCTTCAATGAGCCGAAAACAGCCCATGTTACTCCTCTCCTCATCAGGTTACACTGGCTACCAGTAGCCGCTCGCATCAAATTCAAGGTACTGATGCTTGCCTACAAAACGACCACTGGCACGGCGCCAACTTACCTAAACTCACTAGTTCAATCTTATGCACCCTCCAGAAGTTTACGCTCTGCAAGTGAACGACGCCTTGTGTTGCCATCCCAAAGAGGTTCAAAATCACTCTCACGGACTTTTTCCTGGACTGCTCCCAGCTGTGGAATTACCTCCCGATCTCAATTCGAACAGCTGAGTCTTTACTCATTTTCAAAAAACATCTAAAGACTCATCTTTTTCGCCTGCACTTAACCAACTAATACTAGTACTTACCTTTTTTCTTTTCTATCATATTCCCAAAAAATTTCATACAAACGGCACTTGTATACCGTTGTTGTTCTCGTTGATCTGATTGTTTCTACTGTTCTCATTTGTAAGTCGCTTTGGATAAAAGCGTCTGCTAAATGATTAAATGTAAATGTAATATAACTTTCCTCCAATTCCCATACATTTAAGTTTTATTAAAAGTCCCTCTTTCCAAAGCATATCATAGGCTTTCTCAATATCAAATAAAACCCCCACCAATACTTCTTTATTTGTCTGAGCTGTCCTGTTATCGGCTTCTAGGCTTAAAACAGCATCCATTGTATTCCGACCAGCCCTAAATCCACTCTGATATAGAGATATAAGTTTTTTTTTCTCAATATATAATTTAGTCTATGTATGATCATTTTTTCCATCAGTTTACATAAATTAGAAGTTAACGCAATTGGCCTATAGTTAATTGGATTGGATTTGTCCTTTCCAGGTTTGCCTACTGGTACTATTATTCCATGTTTCCATGAAGGAATCTTTCCTGCATTCCATATCTTGTTAAAAAGATTTAGAATAATTTTTTAAGATCTACATAGCTTATTTTTACCCTCTCTGGCATTCTTTCTTCATCAAACTTTCTTTATTTCTCACATATTGAAGCCGTTTTGCTCCAATTAACTTCCCCCCTTCAACACAACTTTTAATTTTATCAGCATGTACATCAATAGGAATTCCAGTTATTACGCTTCTAACCCAAGGCTTCATCTTCATCAATGTGCACGATACCAGGTATCCAAGCATCGAGTTTATACTTAGTGCCTTATTTTGTTGTTTTTCGTCCTTAAACATGACAATCAAGTTTCCATCTCTCAGAGTCTTTGCACTATTTATTTCTCCTAACACTTTGTTCAAAGATTTGGTCAGTTTAATTGGGTTTATCGTCATACCAGTTTCTGCAAATTTCATCATTACTTTATATTCCTCTATATTTTTCCTACTCACGTGATCCTCCTTTCCACTATCCGTAAATGATCCTTGACTATTGTTTTTCCTTCTTTTCCGATTGACTACTTTCCACCATTCACTCCCTCCTGCACATAAACCTTTGTTTAGCCATGCGTTATTATAAAGTTACGGTGCCAGCTTGGAGTTATTCGTGTTCTGCCTTCGTTTTACTGACCATCAAAGACAAAGAAAAAAAAACAATACAGTCACATTACTATATGCAATGGCCTATGAGACAGCCCATGATCACTATATTCTATACAGGTGTTACTGTAACAATTTTGTAAATATTGATAATGTGGAAGTTACTGCCTTTTGCCTTGGTGTGACTTCTCACTTTTTGCAGATAATCTAAAGGCAGAGTACAGTTACTTCAAAATAGGGGTAAAAATCCTGTTTGAGCACACAATTTTTGAATGTAGATCATTTTCATTACTAAAAATTCTAATTGTCAAATTTCCAGTGTTCTACCTATAATTAATTTGGCTAAAATAAAAAACTTTAAAGTAATTTATCTCAGTTTCACACTCTAGCGAGTTAAAGTCTTTTTGCCTTTGTAGGGCAGTATAGTTTTTATCCTCACTTATTCCCCCAAACAGTTCTCATCACGTAATGCTAACAGTGCTACTGACACTCTCTGCTCCATTTTGTCTCCATCTTGTTTAGACACAGTCTGCCCCCTCTCTTCAATAATACATTCTGTTTGTAATGTGCATTTCTTATGCAGTCATCCTTACTCTGTTTATCATGTGTTATATGATAATGATAAAATCATGATTAATAAATTAATAACATTAAAGGTTTACTCCACCCCAAAATGAAAATTTTGTCATTAATCACTTACCCCCATGTGGTTCCAAACCCGTAAAAGCGCCGTTCATCTTTGGAACACAATTTAAGATATTTTGGATGAAAACTGTGAGGCTTGTGACTGTCCCATAGACTGCCAAGTAAATTACACTGTCAAGGTCCAGAAAAGTATCGTCAGAATAGTCAATTTTATGAAGCTATGAGAATACTATTTATACATATTTATACTATTTACTATTTATAACAAAAATCATGACTTTATTCAACAAATCGTCTCCTCCGCTTCACCGCAGTGCCATTTTGGAGAGTATCCACTGAACGCAAATGGATACACTGTTATCGTTCAAAGCAAAGTGTAAATAAACATAGAAAACATATCCGTGTGGTGCGGCTGACACAGAACAGCATCCAGTGGATACTCTCCAAAATGGCGCTACAGTGTTTTTCTGTCAAGGAATGTAACCATATGTAACCAAGACTTTAGTTTGACTTTATTTTACCAGAAACTATACAGTAAAATTACATAAAAATTAATACAGTAATACCCAGGGTGACCGTAAACAGGAATTGATTGAAAGAACGAGGATGCACACAGATGGTTGGAGTGAATTTGCCTTTAAATTTCTCCAAAACTATACAGTAAAATGACTTGAAAATGAATACAGTAATAATCAGGGCCATTATGAACAGGAATCAACTGAAAGAATGAGCCAACCTATAAAGAAATTATTTTTTATGAGTGTTTGAAAATGGGGCATGATGTAAAAGTGTTAAAATGCATGGATGCGTGGAGTGATTTTGCATTTGATTTTGACTTGAAAATTAAAACAATATCAATAATAGCATGAATAATATTAATAATAACAATAAATTGAAAGGTTGTGCAAACAAGCACATATATATATACAGGTCCTTCTAAAAAAATTAGCATATTGTCATAAAAGTTCATTATTTTCCATAATGTAATGATAAAATTAAACTTTCATATATTTTAGATTCATTGCACACCAACTGAAATATTTCAGGTCTTTTATTGTATTAATACTGATGATTTTGGCATACAGCTCATGAAAACCCAAAATTCCAATCTCAAAAAATTAGCATATCATGAAAAGGTTCTCTAAACGAGCTATTAACCTAATCATCTGAATCAACTAATTAACTCTAAACACCTGCAAAAGATTCCTGAGGCTTTTAAAAAACTCCCAGCCTGGTTCATTACTCAAAAACCGCAATCATGGGTAAGACTGCCGACCTGACTGCTGTCCAGAAGGCCATCATTGACACCCTCAAGCGAGAGGGTAAGACACAGAAAGAAATTTCTGAACGAATAGGCTGTTCCCAGAGTGCTGTATCAAGGCACCTCAGTGGGAAGTCTGTGGGAAGGAAAAAGTGTGGCAAAAAAAACGCTGCACAACGAGAAGAGGTGACCGGACCCTGAGGAAGATTGTGGAGAAGGACCGATTCCAGACCTTGGGGGACCTGCGGAAGCAGTGGACTGAGTCTGGAGTAGAAACATCCAGAGCCACCGTGCACAGGCGTGTGCTTTTGAACCAGAAACAGCGGCAGAAGCGCCTGACCTGGGCTACAGAGAAGCAGCACTGGACTGTTGCTCAGTGGTCCAAAGTACTTTTTTCGGATGAAAGCAAATTTTGCATGTCATTCGGAAATCAAGGTGCCAGAGTCTGGAGGAAGACTGGGGAGAAGGAAATGCCAAAATGCCTGAAGTCCAGTGTCAAGTACCCACAGTCAGTGATGGTCTGGGGTGCCTTGTCAGCTGCTGGTGTTGGTCCACTGTGTTTTATCAAGGGCAGGGTCAATGCAGCTAGCTATCAGGAGATTTTGGAGCACTTCATGCTTCCATCTGCTGAAAAGCTTTATGGAGATAAAGATTTCGTTTTTCAGCACGACCTGGCACCTGCTCACAGTGCCAAAACCACTGGTAAATGGTTTACTGACCATGGTATTACTGTGCTCAAAATTGGCCTGCCAACTCTCCTGACCTGAACCCCATAGAGAATCTGTGGGATATTGTGAAGAGAAAGTTGAGAGACGCAAGACCCAACACTCTGGATGAGCTTAAGGCCGCTATCGAAGCATCCTGGGCCTCCATAACACCTCAGCAGTGTCACAGGCTGATTGCCTCCATGCCACGCCGCATTGAAGCAGTCATTTCTGCAAAAGGATTCCCGACCAAGTATTGAGTGCATAACTGAACATAATTATTTGAAGGTTGACTTTTTTTGTATTAAAAACACTTTTCTTTAATTGATTGGATGAAATATGCTAATTTTTTGAGATAGGAATTTTGGGTTTTCATGAGTTGTATGCCAAAATCATCAGTATTAAAACAATAAAAGACCTGAAATATTTCAGTTGGTGTGCAATGAATCTAAAATATATGAAAGTTTAATTTTATCATTACATTATGGAAAATAATGAACTTTTATCACAATATGCTAATTTTTTGAGAAGGACCTGTATGTTGAGCCAGAAGACATTGAGTGTATGGACATTCATGTGCCGTCTGAGCTACAAACAATCCGTGGCACAATGAAGATTCATCGGGGGGTATTGCACAAAAGCAAGATAAGGGATTAAGCTGGGATTTTCCAGTTATCCTGGCTGAATTTAGCCCTGACTCGGTTGCATGAAGGGAGGCTAAATTAACCTACATTAAGTTACTATGGAGATTTACACTATGCAGCTAGCCTGCTCCGGAGCAGGCTAACAACCAGGCTAAAATTAATCCTAGTGATTTATCGGCTAGTTCCTCCCTAAATCCTACTAGATATTAATGTGTTTTAGTCACTTAATGGTCCTGCATTAAAATACTAGATATACTGTCATTCATCTAAGTATGCGTACTGTTATTTTAGTTATTATTGAAAACTACTGTTCATTTCACTGTCAGAGGTTTGATGAATATATATATTATTTGAGATTTAAAGCGTTTATTGTCATACACCCAGTGAGGAAAGCAGATTTTCATGAGCAATTATTACTTTGCTGTCCACAATGAATGCCAACAGAGTGCAAAAGAACTATACTATACAATATGAGAAATAGAAGACTATGTATATCTATATATGCAAGTATAGAGTAGAAATGTACTGTTGAATAAGAAAAAATATCAATAGATTATATTTTATTGCAACTGATGAGATAAGAAATGGCTCATGAAGTTGCAAATGTGGTTTCAATTAAGTCCATAACGAGGTCAATATGTAGTATATATAGACTAAAGATTTGTGTGTTTCCTATTCACAATGGCTTGCCCTTTGTTGGATGATGTTGTTGATGAGGAAGTTTTAATACTCAGACGAGCATTCAGGCATGAAAGAGTCTTCCAAGATAGGGCAGACCCACTGGCCTTTTCAGACGAATCTCTGACTGAGAGGTACAGATTCTCAGGTGATGGCATCAGATATTTGTGTAGGCTGCTGGGTCCAAACATACAGCACAGGACAGCACGGAGCCATGCTCTCACTGTCCCACAGATGGTCTGCATAGCACTGCGATTCTTTGCAAGTGGCATGTTTCTGTATTCTGTCGGTGATGCAGAAAACCTCAAAGCCACTATTTGCCACACAATAAAAATGTAAGTCTGGCAATGAAATCTCTTGTGCACATATTTATCACCTTCCCTGGTCACAGAAGATTCATCCACATCAAGGAGGAGTTCTACAAGATTGAATAATAACAGATTACTACAAAATGTTACATTATCACAGTCACAGTATGACACTCATCATTTTGTGTTACAGCTTTTCCTAATGTAATTGGTACAGTGGATTGCACCCATATTCGTATCCAACGCTCCTCGCGGGCACATGAGGGAGATTATGTTAACAGGAAATCCTTCCACAGTGTCAATGTTCAGGTAAGAAGGAGTTATGGTTACTGTCAGCTACATAAATATTCTATGCATTAAATGACCTTAATAGGCTATATATTTTTACAGATGATCTGTGATGCTGACTGCCTTATTACAAATTTAGAGGGAAAGTGGCCTGGCTCAGTCCATGACTCCAGAATCTTTCGGGCCAGTAGAATTTACCAGAGACTCTTTCTAGGTAAGCCACCCTATTTTTTTTAAGCACCTTGAACATCAAGAGTACAGTACTTGTAAGAATTATGTTTTGTATTCGCAGGTGAGTTCTCTGGTGTGCTGCTGGGGGACAAAGCCTATGCCTGTGAGACATTTCTGATGACTCCCCTTACAGACCCCCAAACCCCAGCACAGCAAGCCTACAACCATGCCCATGCCAAAACCAGGGCTCGAATTGAAATGACCTTCGGCCTCCTCAAATCACGATTTCAGTGCCTGCGCCACCTGAGGGTCTCCCCAGACAGAGCATGTGACGTGACTGTTGCCTGCACAGTGCTGCACAATATTGCCAGCCTAAGAAAAGAAAGGGCTCCCAGAGTTGCTTTGGATGTTGATTGGGACAATGCTGCCATATTCCCAGATAACAGAAATGGTAGACTTGTTAGAGAACAATACATTGCAAATTATTTCAGTTAATTTAGTTTTGATTTAGCCCATCCCTTAATAAAGGATAATGTATGCTATATAACTTTTTCATGTGTACATGCATTTTATTTGGCATCGATAGCACACACTGTGGTTATCTTCCCAAATTCTAGTTTCACTTCACTGGATCAATAACTATAAAGTGTACTTGACATTCATAAAAAAGTTACAAGACCACAATGAATATTCCAAATATTAGCATGATTACAAATGTGACAATTTTATTCAGCGTACAGTTTAATAAACAAGAACTTAATATCAAGTGACTTACATTTTAGACACCAAATCGTCTGTTTCACTGTATTTCGCCAACGAAAATGGTACAATATTTTCCAGCATCATCTGGGATCCTGTAACAAATGATATTTTCTATTAGTACCACTTCCCTGACTTCTTATTTATTATGAACTTAAAAAAAATTGTCTATTTCCACAAAATTGACATGATACCTTGAGCCTTCTGGAGTCCATCGACACGGTCTCATCATCGGCAGAAGTGCACTCCACTGCTGTAGATGTGGCTTCCCTCTGCCATATTCAATACTTGTATTGATAATTTTGACAGGACATGCAAAGCCTATGATTTAATAAAGAGTACTCACCGATGAATTATAGTCTGGTGGCTCCAAAAGCGTAAGGGTGTTACCAGCCACTGCAAGGTAAGGCAAAGTCACACAGTCCACATAACAAAATATATATGGATTTCAATATTTTCCATGTGCAGTAGTATGGCAATAATGTACCTTGTATGAGGAGGCCAGTATCCCTTGCTGGGTCAGAGTCAGTGGCTGTCCCTCCCTGGATCCCTTCAATCACTGGCTTCCCTTTATTTAAGTCCAGGGCCAGCTCCTCTGCTGTGGTGAAGTCTTGGGTTGGAGACATATTATAGACATAAAAGAAACTAAATAGATCAAATAGATGCACATAGTGGGTAAGTGTTTGCAATTATTCTTCATGTTAAATGCATGTCCACTGGTCACATTTAAAGCAAAGTATACAATTATTTTTGAAAATGACAAGAAACTCCTTGGATTGTAATTATGAGGGTTTCAGTGGAGCACTGGTTATTTGGACTACTTACGCATCCAATCGGTCCGCTGTTGTTTGCCAGGCATTCTCTCTTTGCTTTATTACAGCCGCTGTATTGCCTTTTTTACATATAATATGTTTCACTTCTTCATACGTTTCCATAAGAAGCTGTTGCTCATTAGGCGAAAAGTATGCCGCACGGGTTTTGTCCATTTTTGCATCAGTGATTCTGTGATCGATTTCGTGATCTTTTTAAGAATGCCGTGAACGTGCATTTATCCAAACTATATACACCTGGCTTGACATATCCGCGCATTCTCATCCTGGCTCAGCAAACGTGCAACGGATTAAGCCAGGATGCACTGATTAAACTAGGTCAAGCCGCGACTGTTCTGTTATCCTGGCTTTCTTAATTCGACTTTTGTGCAATGGGCCCCAGGTAATGGTTGACAGTCATCTCCAAACAAATAATTGTTGTGACTAAGTTCATGCCTTAACAGTTTTTCTCTCCTTTCAGATCATCTCTGCTAGCCCAAGCCAAATGTCATGGAGAATCCTCAGTTGCTTATGCTCTCCACCTCTTGACTGCAAATGTTTCAATCCAGAAACAGTCATGTTCCAACATTGGGATGAAGCCTCCCCCCTAAATCAGTACATCATATCCTGACCAGAGGTGGAAAGTAACGAATTACATTTACTCGCGTTACTGTAATTGAGTAGCTTTTTTGTGTACTTCTACTTTTTAAAGTAATTTTTAAAATCTGTAATTTTACTTTTACTTAAGTATATTTTGTTTAAAGTATTGTACTTCGCTACATTTTAAAACACATTAATTACTGAGTAAAAAAAATCCCTCGCTGGAAACTACTGCAGTAAATAATGGGCAGGGGGCAAACTGGCACTAAAATCACAAGAAAGATGCAGACGGACAAAACAGGCGTTAGTGGTGCAGACACCGCTGAAAACGAAACCCCGTCATATTTTGAAGTTGAACTCGAAGGAAATGAAGTAAACCCCTGGCCATATTTAAGCTTTATTATGCAGTGTAAGCTGTGCTTACCTAGAGAGACCAAACTAGCAGCTTATAAAATCTCGACATCAACCCTTCGCAAGCATGTAGAGGTAAGCTAAATAATTGCATCGCTGCATTGGTGGTTAAAATGAAGCTTTGACATTTTAGCAAGAGGTATTACACAAATTAGCCAAAAAGACAGTGGTGCGGAGTGTGCGATATATCGTTTGCGATAATATCATAATTGTTGTTTTAATGATGTGCGCGCGCATTTATAGTGCGTTCTTTCACTGTGTGATTCAGTCTTGTAAAATACATTTAGAATGATCACAAAATTGAAGATATAGGGGCAGAAGATTTACATATTTATATAATTTCATATAGTAAATCAAAATCACACAAAGAATGCCGGCTTTTTCATGATTTTTTTTATACAGTAGGTAGACATCCAAAACGTCACTTCTACCGCCGTTCGTACCGCCGCCGCGGCGTCTGGAAAGTGCATTTGCAGCTTTTGACCGCTGAGTGGCGCTTTAATCACAAGTTTTCAAACAAGCGCATCAAAGCACATTTTCGCAAATAGACGTCAGTTTTGCCTCGCTGATGTGTTACATTTGACGGCTGCAGTCAGGGAAAATGAAAGAAAAACACTATAGTTAAAATTATTTAATATTCACAGATGAAAGTTTGGTGATTATGAAGTTATGTGCATTTCTTAGAACGAATTCAAGGAGGATAAATGTCAAGCCTGTGCCTGAGCCTGTGCTTATATTTTCTCTAAGCTACACAGTATTACACCATATTTTAGATTTGACACATTTAATAGGGTGTGCAGTATTATTTATATAATATGAATTTATGTATTATATTATTCAAAAGAAATTGTGGTTTACTTTGCATCAGAGCATTAAAAGTGGCTATTTTTTAGTGAGCTAGGCTACATGGATCTATATGCAAAATGTCAATATTCTCATATATTAGGCCTATATTTTAATTTATATTTTAAAATTCCTTTAATAAAACAACATGCATTTTTGTTATTCGTTACCTGTCCTTTATTTTGACAGACAAATTTTTGGGGAAACATATTTGTCTGTAAGAAATTGTTGCGTGTTTTATAAATTATTTTCTTTATTTTAGTAAAACGTGAGGCACTGTATAATTTCGTTCCCATTATTTAGGCCTAATTAAAACAAGAAACGAATAAATTAAACCTGCACGATTTAGCTAAATCATTGAAATTCTAAAGAATGGACGGATTAATAAAACGTCCTCACGATTAAACTCAAGTTCTCTCATTATAATCACCAAAGTGCAAATGATGTAAAAAAGAGCTTCATTAATAGACAACTTCAGTGATTTTAAAGGGAGCCGCCGTTACTTGCTTACATAGAATTTAAGTTAAAAAAAAAAAATAAAATTGCAGCCGCATTTAAATGCATGTATTTAAAAATGTCTGCGTGCAAGAGTGATGCTGAGTGCACGCGCAGCATTTATTCTTATTTGTTTTATCTTCATTACAAATCTTGTTTGTTTTTTTTTTGGATAATTGCATGTAAAAAATAATTTGCGTTGTAATGCATACGCAAAATGTGAATAATTATTCATATTTAAGTGTTTGTGCGAAAATTATTAATGCGCATGCAGGACAAGGAGGCGCCCTCTAGATCACTTGAATTTTTTCCTGATAATGAATTAACTTAAAATTGTGGTGTCTCACATACATGATAAATATATCTACAGAAAGCTTGAAATGTCTTTTAAACAAATCATTTCAGAACGAAAGCATTATGTAATCTGTGAAGGTTGTATTTCTCTTTAAATGCGCGTTCATGTGGATAAAGTCAGCACTGTGAATTTCATCTTGCAGCCGATAAGAAAACATTTGTTTATTAATAAATAATTAAAATGTCTCCTTTTTTTACAATTATTGGGCTACTTCTGCCTGTGCTTTGGGGCAAACTTAATGCATGTGCTTGAGCGCGAAATATATTAAGGCTCATTATTATGGATTATAGATGTAAATGTAGTATAATCCTGCGATTAGTTGAATAATGACAAATGAACGACTAGTAACTAGAAAAATCTTACATGGGAGGCAATAGCCTCTAGACATCTCTGTTAAAGTTTTTAAAGCATTTTTATACGCGTTTGCATAAATTCTTCTTTCAGAACGGTCTTTAATGGAGAGATGCTTTAACACTGATTTTTCCTCTGAAACACAAAAACGAAAATTGAAATAAAATTGATTCCTTCTCTGCAGATATTGTTGCCTCTGGTTTGTGCATTGTAAATAGGCTAAAAAAAAAAAAATAATAATAATAATAATATTAATAATATCCCCAAAATCTCCAAAATGTTTTTTTGTCATGTCTGTAACGCATGTGTATTCCCAAATCTAAAAAAGCCTATAAAACATCATAGACGGATCATACTGATGTCTGGACTCTGTTTGGGATTTAGAAAAACATAAAGAGATGGTTCAATATATTGGTTATAGGCTACATTCTGTGAGAATTTATATTTCATAGTCTAAAAAAAATATTGTTTAGACGAAACAAAATAAAATTAACGCAACAGTTTGCGAATTTATTTATTTATTTATTTATTTTTGAGTTAAGGCAACTTTCTCTGAAGTTATAATAACTAATAAACTATATTGCGCTATACATTAGTTAACATTTGAAGTGGATCAAAACCTTTCTTCAAAGTTGCCCTAAAACCAAAATGACGAGTCCTATCTAAACCTGTTCTGCAAGTTTGATACCCTCATAAGACAATGTGCATATGAAAGACCAAGAGATTCACACATTTATATCAATCCCCACAAGCTATACATAAACTATCCCCAGCCCCCTCCAGCTGAACTGAATTCGGTCTGTTTGTTGGCTGTGAGGAACGGTGTGTTGTCATGTTACTGGGTTGAAACATGCCTGCACTCACAGCAGCCCTACTCTTTTTATTCATTATTTTCCCGCAGCCCATATTATTGTTTTCACAAGACCATAATAATAACAAATTATCAATTGATAATTAATCATTATTTTACGAAAATCATTGTTATTTGTGAACGTAGCGTTTGCGGAAGGCTTTAAGACCAAGCGGAGTCCTCCATCAGCTGCTCCCGCTTCACAGCGAGCGGGACTCGCGCTAACTGACCCAGCTTCAAAAGTCCGCAAGTAGCAAGACAGAAAAACATTCACTCTACCTGGAGGAAGACGTATTTCATTGTAAATTAATGCTGTTAAATAGAGAGTTAAATAGAGAGAGAGAGAGAGAGAGAGAGAGAGAGAGAGCGAGAGAGAGAAAGAAAGAAAGAAAAAAAAACCCGTGTTGGCTATTCCTAAACTTGGAGCTCATTATTGAAGTACAAATCCAAACACCAGAAGCAAACTCTCAGTGTTCTTTCATTGAAAAGTCATTTTGTTTATTCACAGGCTATATGGTTGAAATAATATTTTAGTTCAAAACTTTAAGTGCCATTGTTTAAAAATAACATTGTTATAAAAATGCTTTATTGGCTAATGTTTCTAGACCTTCAGTTGTTATGCTTTAAAATCCCATAACATTTGTAATTTCACAGTATTTTCACCTCCTAAATCACTAACCTTTAAAGTCACAATTCTATAACGGTCAAATTTACTCAGGCCGATGGCACTTTTAATGACATTATTTTTTTTTTTTACACTGTTTTTAGAATAATTCTAGCTTACATAAATAGGTGAAGCAAAACAAATATGAATAATATTCCTTATTTTTTCCCTTATTTTCTTAAAGAATAAACACTTATTTTCTACAAGAATAAACATGATAACATATTATTAATTCATAGAAATAATTTAAACAATTAAAACCTTATACAATATTATTAATTCATAGAAATAATTTAAGCATTTAAAACCTTTTTTTTAAAAACTTGAACTTCAATACTATTAAACTGACTTTAAAATCTCAAGGAGTTTATAAGTTAAAAAGGGTAAAATGTCACAGTGCATGTTAAATAGCCTAAATGAACTTGTGTTAACAATATAATTAGAACTAACAATATAATTCGATTTTTTTTTTTTAATGAACAATTCCTGTATAAAATGGGACAGCAACCTTTATATCAAACAACATTTTTAAATCGTTCACAGCTGAGCAACGCGCGAGGCAGGTTGAGCATGCGAAGTGAATGTGCTGCACAAAGTCATTTTCAGATGCAATGAAAATAAAAAAATTAAAAACACTGGATAGCCTAGATTAGGCCCAGACTCTGTTCCTAAGTATATAATAATTATAATTACCCCACAGTAACAAATTTTAACCGATTAATCGCCTATTTTCGTTTGCTGCATGTTATTTTATTTTATTTATTTATTTATTTTTTAAAACAGGCTAAAAAATAAATTAAGTTTGTGAGAGGAAATAAAATATATATAAGTCATGTATAAGTTACATTTTATTACATTCAGAAATAATAACGGCTGGCCTAATGTGCCAACAGGATATTTTTAGTTCTCTTCACTTTACAACAAATCCTTTAAATGTAACAAAATTTATCAGAACAGAACAATAATTACAAATATATAATTCTAATGGATAAATAAAATTGCAGTATATAATAATATAGGCTTAACTATAAACAAACAAACAAAAAATAAATGAATAATAATTTAAAGCGAACCATAAGGTAAGGTTGGGCTCTCATTCGGGAGAAATCCAAACGTTTCCATATTCGTGATGTTGCCTATTTCAAGCTCAACTATTATTCATTAGGAAAAAATAGGCTTTGTAGTTCATGCGTGTTTCAGTATCGACGGAAAAAAAAAAAAAAAAATCATAATTAACAAAAATATGCCAAAGTGGACCGCTGCTCGCGCCGAATGGCACGGTGAAACGGCTACTGTTTCCAATGAATGTGCGCGAGGCACCAGCGAGATCAAACAGCTGAAACAGAAAATACAAAATTTTTGGTCACACAGTAAAGGCATAATTCAAAAATGCAAAGTGTTAGCAGTTTGAAATAACAGAATTAATAATAATTTTTGCTAAATGCTGGACTGTTCTCATTTCTATCTGCAAATGGAACCTGAAGGATTTTTTTTTTTTGCTAAGTGTTGGACTGTTTTAATTTATTTAGCTTTTTATCCGTATATATAGGTCTTATATTTAATGACTGTTTAATAACAATAGCAAGCATAAGATCCTTTGTGTAAACGTCTTCTTTTAATTTTTGATGAGTAGACTGTAGCCCAAGACTATACTAAATTTTGAAATTAACTCACTGTACATTTTTTAATGTTTTTTTTTAAAGATGGTACAATGTTATATCATAATGTTATTGTTGTTTTACCTCCTCCTTTTATCTCATTTTACAATTACATTCAGTTCGCAATCCGTCCCTTTGCGCCACCTGGCGGTAGTTTCGCGAATGAATTTAACACACGACTGACTTGCAGTTAACGCCGCGGCCCTGCGGCGGCGGTACGCGCGGCGGTATTACTCATTTTGGTTGTCTACTATATATATATATATATATATATATATATATATATATATACAAACACAGCCACCATAGCACAGTTTTGCGTCTCTGAGCAACATGACAGTGTTTAGTTCCTGAATGAATCAACCGTTTAAATGATTCGGTTCAATCGCAGTGACTCTCTTATTAACAGTGACTTGCTGACACATACTGGTCATTGTTAATTTCACATTTAAAGTATCTTTTGATTTTTTTCAATAATTAATTTCTTATAATTTCAAATGAGTATTCAACATGTTATATCTTGTATATCAAAAACATTATTCATGCATGTGTAAGTGCAGGTTAAATGCATTCTTGTCCTGCATTAAACATTGTGTAAATACATCTAAATGCCACTTCCGATGAAGCTTCTGCATTTCCTCTGCATTAAAAGATGAGTTTGTTGATACTGATTTGCCTGGTAACAGCCCAAATGTCTTATTGTTCTAAATAACTGATTCCTTTAATTAAAAACAACTAGTTTGAGATTAATAGGCCTCAGGGGTGTCAAACTCAGTTCCTGGAGGGCTGTAGCCCTGCAGAGTTTAGTTCTAACCCTGCTCCAGGCAGCACACATATCATGTAGTTTTCAAATAAGCCTAAATGGTTAAATTAGCTGGATCAGGTGTGTTTAATTATGGTTATATCTAAACTGTGCAGGACTGTGGCCCTCCAGGAACTGAGTTTGACACCCTTGGCCTGTCCCATTTTTGCCTCCCTCCCACTGTTAAAATGTAACTAAGTAACTTTTACTCTGAGTAAATTTTTTAGAGTTCTACTTTTTACTTTTACTTGAGTAGATTTTTAGACTGGTACTTTTACTTGTACTTAAGTAAAATTTCATTAATGTAATGGTACTTTTACTTGAGTAGAATATTTTTGTACTCTTTCCACCTCTGATCCTGACACACCTCAAATAGGTCTGCGGCACATTGTGGACTTGAATAATTGACTCATTGGTCAGTGGTGTGCTGTGAAGCATGATGGAGATATTTATCCTGGCATCATACAGGATACTTATGTCTCCTGTGGCACTCAGGTTAAAACCATGAGCCGTGTAGGGCTCAATCTGGTTTTTTTTTTTTTTTTTTTTTTTTGGCCTCTAAGGGATGTCAAATCTGGTACCAAACAAAGAATATCACAGGCCTTATCCCTGAGCTTGTACCAGTGACCAAACATCACAAGATAATTATTGTGTCTTTTTGGAAAGAAATTTTGTGAAACAATTAAATTCTCTGAAATGCCTTAGGAGATGGCTGATGGTAGAGAAATGAACATTGAATTTACCAACGCTTACCATCCAACCTGACAGAACTGGAGAGGATCTGCAAGGAGGAATGGCAGAGGATCCCCAAATCCAGGTGTGGAAAAACTTGTTGCATCTTTCCCAAAAAGACTCATGGCTGTATTAGATCAAAAGGGTGCTTCTACTAAATACTGAGCAAAGGGTCTGAATACTTAGGACCATGAAATATTTCAGTTTTTCTTTTTTAATAAATGTGCAAAAATGTCAACCATTCTGTGTTTTTCTGTCAATATGGGGTGCTGTGTGTACATTAATGAGGAAAAAAAATTAACTTAAATTATTTTAGCAATTGGCTGCAATATAACAAAGAGTGAAAAATTTAGGGGGGTCTGAATACTTTCCATACCCACTGTGTGTATATATATATATATATATATATATATATATATATATTAGAACCTGCTTTAAAGGTTCACAGTTTATGTTTATATTTGTGTTTTGAAATTTCTTTAAATTTTGATCTGAACAAAAAAATTCTGTTTAATATCAATAAAAAAAGTGCTTACAGGATTCCTAAAGAAAACAAAATGATTGTAAAACAATAAAATAAATACAGATGTCGAACCTTTCCACTTGGATTTCACAGACTTTTTATTTTGTATTTATGTTCTGAGTGGAATCGCCGAAACCCTGAAGTGAATACCACCCCAACTGCACAAAATGCCAGCTGCAGCCACACTGCGACCCTACCGGCCACCTTGACCCGCCCCGTGCGAGCCCCTCTTCACATGGGGACGCAGTGGGACCGAGGGGGTGCCCTCGCCATGGCCCCGCGGTGGACGTTACCGCAAAAGCCCAAATGACGGCACACTTCAGATTTTTTGTACAAAAAAGGAGGAGGGGGGACTTTTTTTTTATTCTATTTTTATCAGCGAATAGTGATATTAATTCTAACATTAGTGGCATGCCATAATGCTAGTATTTCCTGTTACTCTCACTGTCGTTCAGAGATGAAGACTGCCACCTAGCGGTCAGGATGTAAACTCAAAACGAAACAACTGCCATGAATCTTGTATGATTTTTTTTTTTTTTTTTTAAAATATTGATATTCCGTTTTTGAGAATCGATACAGTATCGCCAAACAAAATTTTGCGATACTCACGTGTATCGATATTTTCTTACACCCCTATAAATGATGTACATTAATAAAGGCACAATACAAATGTTAATGTACAAAACATGTATTCACAAACATTAAAATCAATGTTCATAAAATCAAGTGATGTTGAAAAAATAAAATAAAAAAACACATGAAATTGTATTATTTATGCCCCTGGTGGAAAATAACAAATTAATATTCTGAGGTCACTTTATGGTCTTTTTAGGGTTAAGTTACATTTTATGCAGTAATGTTTTTTAAAGGCAGTTAAGACAGCATCTTTACTTCCATTTTGACCGCTCCCAGCACCCATACCGTAAGTGCGGCTGGCTTCAGAGGCATCATGTCCATGCACTGGCCCCCTCAGATTTTCAAGCCATAGGGAATTTGGAATGCAGCTTGCAAAAGACAAAAATATTTTTATATTTCACAGGTGTGATGTGCAGCACATCACTAGCTGCTAAATTTAAATCTGCGTTCGCTGGCTGGCTCTGAGCCAGAGAAATATGCATTTTTACAGCGCTGCGCATTATAACCAATCACACATTATTCTGTTGAGCTTATGAATGCAATGACCAATCGCTTTTTTTGTTTTCTTCAGTGGGCGTCACTGACTAATTTCAGATCTCTTGCGAATTAATTCTCTCATCAGATACAACGAAGTGCAGATGTGCATACGATGTAAGTAATATATGCATTTCACAGTGTAAACAGCTTCAGTGATTATAATAGTAGTTTTTGAGAGTGCTTGAACTCTGGCTAGAATGAAGTCAATATACTGTTCTATGATAATGTAAATTTTCTTTCCTCTCTTTCTGTACCATGAAAGTGTTATAATTAGTAGCTTACAATGTTTTTTATTAAATTCACGTTAAATACAAAGTCAGTCATATTAAAAATAATATTTTATGGCATGACACCCATATCTGGTTGGCCTTCGGGCTGTCAATTTTTTTTTTGAATTTCTAATATTCGTCAAATTTAAAATAAAATCCACATTCGAATGCAAAAACATTGCATTCGAATTTTAGGTGTGCGTTAATTAGGCAGCCTTTTCAGTGGCGCATGAGATGCAATGACGATGTAGCCTAATGGTGCGTTCACACCAGACGCGAACGAAGTGTTAAGCACGAGTGATTTACATGTTAAATCAATGCAAAGACACGACAGACATCTTGCTGTGCTATTCGCGCAAATTGAGCGTTTCGGGCATTTGACACGCAAATCGCAGGAGTTGAAAAATCTGAACTTTGGCGAAAATTTGCGTTGCGTTAACCAATCAGGAGCGTGCTCTAGTAATGACGTGATTACGACGTAGCAAGCTGAGGCAGAAATCCGAAACAACAACCACTAAAGAGACATTAGAGCCAGCGGCAAATGTCAGAAGGACTAGCTGAGTCGAGACTGCTCTCGTCGGTAAACATGATCACTGAGCTCCCGCTGATCGGGTGGAGCTGATTGTCTCCGAAATCGGCGAAACACATTTTTAAATAGGCGCTGTCTTTATAAATAAACTGCATATTTGAGTTTTAAACAACTACATTCTTGCCTAAAATACTTTTAAAACTACATTTCATGACACTATAACAGTAATATTTTGAAAATTATCCGAATAAATGGTGGTTGAAATCACAATGCTGCGTGAACTCAACTGGCAGAAGCCCCTCCCATGACGCAAATTCACGTCTGTTGTGAAGTGATTTTCACATGTGAATGAAGTGCATTTCACACACGAATGAAGCAAAGTTCATGCGCCAATGAAGTGAGTAAACTCAAAATGTTCAAGAGACCAACTACGCGTGAGTAGCATGATTTATTCTCGCAAGTTGCGTCTGGTGTGAACGCACAGTAAGTGGTTGCATTATAATGTATTTGTTACCTTGCCCAGTTAAAGCTACTAGATGTGGTGCTTCTGCATTGTTGATTAGAAATATTGTGGGGAAAGAGAACATAATTGCGGAGAAGATCTTGTTTATGTCAAAACTGAAACCAAGCCATTCACACAGAACTAAAATTTCGGGCATTTTCTAGAGCAGGGTTCCTCAAATATTGCCCTGGAGGTCCAATGCGCTGCAGAGTTTAGCTCCAACCCTGATCAAAGTCACCTGCCTGTGATTTTCTAATGATCCCAAAGACATTGATTGGCACTGATTAGCATGCTCAGGTGAGTTTGATTAGGGTTAGAGCTAAACTCTGCAGGAAAGTGGATCTTGAGGTCCAGATTTGAGGATCCCTGTTCTAGAGGGTCATCTACCATTACACTCTCGTCTCGCACAAAAGAGCCGCATGTTTAGAAAGCCATGTAAAATGAATGCAAGTTCAACTTTTAAAAAACATATCTCAAGACTTAATGGCGTTTTTTTCCCCATCCCACTGCAATTCCTGTTTTTAAATTAAAAATGTACTCTGTGTGATTGGCTTTCCGCCCTTTGTATTAAACTATGAATACATACATGATGTTGTTTTATTTATAGTTGTTTAAGCAACTTAATTTATTATTATTGGTTTATAAACATTATTTTAAACATTATACACTTTTTCCACAGATAGTCATGTTATCTTATGCTTTGAATAAACAGGCATTAGTAATATTTTGCTCAGTGCACCCTCTTGTGGCCTCAGGAGAGAAGCCAAAAGCTTTTCTTTACCCTAACTGAAATTATGTATTTTAAATTTGAATATAATAATAATAATAATTATATTTAAGCACAAAATTCAAATTTAATTTTTCAGTTATTTTGACAGCCCTAGAACTTCTTAAATAAAAAGTCAGGTTTTATGTGGTTAACATTAGTCTACTTTGCCCATCACCCGGTATAGATCAACTAACATGATCTATAAATGTGCAAAATGCATTTACTACACATAGGCTATTTGAGAATCGATATATCTCGAGATACCCCCTGCCTCACTCGTGCCCCCTCAAAAATAATAAGTGCATGATGCCCCTGGCTGGCTTGACCATGTATTTTCAAACCGCAGCTGGCTTGACCGCAGTTTAAAAACCCAAGTTCTTCTGATTCATCTGCTTGCTTTGATCTGGCTCTGCGTGGCAGCACGTAATTTCAAATGTAGAAGACTCATTGTATAGATGTCGTATAGAGGTAAAGAAGATAGCTCATTAACAACTAAAAACATTCAAACGAATGCAATGTTTACCAGATGCTACGATCTTTCACAGACGTATGTGTGCTATCTGGGCATGTACCCTCTTCATTCAGCCGTCTAGATTGAAAAGCATGACCAGGAAAAAGGAGCATCTTCGAGTCCACAGCGGTCCCTCAAACACTCTTCAGAAACTTATTTGCAACTCCCCTTGTTCAGTATTCAGGGTACTCATCAGGAAGTCTGCAACTTTAAGAGCTGTCTCGATCGCAAAATCCTTCCAGTGCACTGGAACGTTTGATCCCTGAAAAGTCCCACAATGCACCACAAAAACTAGGGAGCATTGGAGCTCACTATGCTCCCTTACCGGAAATAACATCACATTTCCGAAGTGTAAAACATAAATTACACGAGCCAACTCAATAAATATCGACTCCTTCATTCTTTCAAGAAAACTGGAACCTTCTTTCCTCTTTTCCCCCTGATTTCCATGCAAGTATCTTGCTTAACCCCTTTTCCAATGGTTACAGGGTGTTATAGATGTCCTCATTAATAACATTTGTGCTTGCTTTCTTGTAGGTGTGGCAAGTCAAAATGCTTTCCCTTCATGACGCTTGTTGAAAATTATGACCTGTCCCAGAACAGTCTCATGTAATGCCTTGTCTGCTTCTAAATTCATTTGCTGCATCAGTTTTGCTCTTGCTTCATCTTCTACCATCCTGAGATGGTCTCTCAGAGCAATCGTATTTTTGGTGAGGGGGATGTCATCTTCTTTATTCCATCTTTTTTCTTGTATGGTTTGGTAAGCGGTGATTAAATCACTAATCCTCCAGTTTTTCTCCAAAAGTTCAAATAATTGTTTTTATTTTTTTTTATTTTTTTTGCTTTCTTCCCTGACAGATCATCATCATTCGTAAGAGCCTGCCCAATCAGGACCTCCACAGCCCCTTTCAGACAGAATCAAATTTTCACTGCTGTTGAACGATTTTCATATATATTATTTGACAACATTGACAACAAGCTGAAACGATCAATCCTTTTTTTTGTTTTGTTTTTTTTATTAAAAAAGGAAAAGTTTGTAACACTGGGTCAGTACTTACTGAACTTTGAACTTATCCTGGCTTAACTAGCCCTGTCTGTGAAACCAGGCCTTTATTTCTGGCAGCATTGTTGACTTGATTGCACGGACACTATTGGAAGAGAACTGAACTGAGTTGGACAATCATCGATGATGATCAGTGACTTTAACTGAAAAGTTAAATGTTTAAAAGAACCAAATACTTAAACTAGTCAAGTCAAGTCACCTTTATTTATATAGCGCTTTAAACAAAACAGATTGTGTCAAAGCAACTGAACAACATTAATTAGGAAAACAGTGTGTCAATAATGCAAAATGACAGTTAAAGGCAGTTCATCATTGAATTCAGTGATGTCATCATGCAGCTCAGTTCAGTTTAAATAGTATCTGTGCAATAATTTGCAATCAAGTCAACGATATCACTGGAAATGAAGTGTCCCCAACTAAGCAAGCCAGAGGCGACAGCAGCAAGGAACAAAACTCCATCGGTGACAGAATGGAGAGAAAACCTTATTGTGTGCATTGAATTTATTTAATACACAAGTTTCACAATTTGAGTTGAATTACTGAAATAAATGAACTTTTCCACGACATTTTAATTTATTGAGATGCACCTCTACATATTTCCTTTTTCTTTTGTCTGGTGTATATTTTTCTCCTCACGACGTCCAACAACTTCCCAACGTTTATACCCGCTTTTGTATTTAAATTAAAAAAAAAAAAAAAAAAAAACAGAAAGAGACAGTTGTTTTACATTTAATTTTATTTTAAATGAATTAAATATAATCAGAGAAGGGAAATGATGCCTGAACCACAGAAGAGGCAGTTATTTAATATCATATTAGGTACAAGTTAATATGTTAATTAATGGTCAAGTTCATTTCCTGTTTGGACCGAATTGAAACACTGCACTGCTCGTTTACAGTCAGAAAGCAGGTAGCATGTGACACTAACAGTGCTAGCCAACTTATACACGAATTGTTAACAGATTGTCAGGAGGGAATAAGCAATTCTTAACTTGTTTATACTTAACTTGCTTAACTTGTTTTAGTTTTAACTTATTTATTTTTCAAATACAATAGTCACTGTAACATAAAATACTCTAGCCATTGTAATAATGTGTTGTCATGACTACAGTCTGTGAAATGGAGGGGTTTCCCACCCAGTACAGTATCCTGACCTGCTACTGTTAAATATAACTAGTTATCTTTGTTTAAAGAGAAACAAAGAGATCAAGGAGTGCTCTTATTACCCCTGAATAAAATAAAATGTACTCTGTACCAACAGAACTGCCAGTTTTAACATTTACACTGAAAACAAACATGCTGAGTAATGTAAAATTAAATGCAATGGTCTGAATTATTGAGGGTAATTTTTCAATGACAGCTGACACATCAAATAATGGCTGAATGAGAAAGCCCAAGCCACTGAAGGAGGCATACTGTCATCACTTCAGAATACAGATGCATCAGTGATTAGAAAGGTGAGTTAAATTGTTTGATAGAGCTCTCTCAGGTCAATTATGTTATTTACAGTGATAATTTTCTTTTCTGTTGCTGTGTATGGAGAGCTGTGTACAGTATTACTGAGTTTGATATGGGACATTTCCTTCTGAAATACGGAGAAGAGCTAAATAAAAAAGCATGAGAGCGTACGTGAAGAATATATCATCATGATGCCCTCTGCTGCTCATGTTTGAGTTTCATCAATTTGGAAAACTCCTGGGCCCATATTTATCAAGCTTCTCAAAGTGCCATTTTAGTCTCAAGTGCTGAGAATTCATTAAATTTACTCCTACTTTCAAACTTAGATATAAAAGTAAGTTATCAAATTTCTTAAGGCTAAGAATCACTCTTACTCTCCCAGTTATTTAAGACAGCTCGAGAGATCTCTTTGTTGGTTAGGAGTTGCCAGTAGGGGTTTGTGATGGTGCTGAGGAGACAGAGATGTGTGCAAATCTTTCAGGAGAGAAAGAATGTTCTTTAAATGTTTGACGATGAGCAGTTAATAAAAGTTACATTTTCAAGCAGAAAATTAGTAGAGAATATTTACATTACCAAAGAACATCATAACTGACTTAAGTCTAGCGCAAGTATTATATGCTCTTTAAAAATACTCCTGTTATAATCAGTGAAGCTACCTACACTGTAACATGAATAAAGCTGTAACCCCTTATTTATGGCTTAGACATGGCCACCAGAACTGATCACGGTTAATCATCAGCCGCACTGCGGCAAGTTTTTGAAGCGGTTCTCCATGCTGCATCACTAATGATAGGCGCCTATCTTTTTGACAGATAATAATAATAATAATCTTGCTGTCGTCAAAGAAATCAGTAACAGGGGATATCTCTGACTATCATCGATACACAATACTATGGTCTACCGAAGGTTGTGATGAAGATTTGTTTCCTTATCATTTTAATGTATAATTTTTTTTCAAGTGTGTTGAATGTAAAGTCCTACTAGGAATTTAACCATTCATCTGAGAATATCTCTTAAAAAAGGAAATCTATTCAATGATTGGTCCATGCGTATTTCATCATCCAAAATCCCATTTGTGGCACAGCAGTGTTGTGAATTAACTCTAAAGCCCTATTGGCATGGAATTAGTATTAACTGGGGACCTTGTGTGATTTTGAAATTACCAGGTAATAGGGCTGTGCAATTAATCACATCTCGTCAGTAAAGCTGGTCCCATGATTAGTATTAAATCACCATCACCTGCTTTCAGATTGAGCGGCTTTCACTACACAGAGCCCTATTAACCCTCTGGGGTTCTTCGGTCATTTATGACCCGAATTTTTAAAAAATCGTAGCTTCATCGGAATGGTCCGAAACTTGGTGACTTTTTTGGTACTTGGTATATGAACACCCAAAAAAATTGGGGACAGGATTTGAAAAGTCTAAGTGGTCGTAAAAAAAAATAGTAGTCACACTGGTGTTTGTTTGGGTAATGAATGGCCATAGGTAGTGAATGTGAAATTGGCAAAAATATGAAAATACTGAGTTTTTTTGTGTGTACAATCTACAAATCAGCCACAATGCAGAAAAAAAGCACACAACAGTGAAGGGGTGAATCTCTAAAACATCAAGAGTGCAAAACAGACAAAAAAATTCAAACACACACACACACACTTATACACACAAAAACACACGCACACACAAATGAAAGTGTGTCATTGCAAAAGCTAATTTTGGGAAATGTGTGAAATAAAAGCAATTATTCATCAATGTAAGAAATAAAGTGCACAGCAATGAAAGCATGAGGCTGTAAGCCATCAAGGTTGCAAAATAGACACACTCACACACACACACACACACACACACACACACACACATAGGGAAATATGAGACTGGTGAAACTGTAACAGAGAAATGTGAGAATATGTGAAATAAAATCAATGAATCAAATAAAGGGGAGACATTGGGTCCAAAATTCAAAAGTCACATACTATGTCTCTCTCTCTCTTGAACACGCGCACACACACACACACACACACACACACACACACACACACACGCACGCGTGCACGCACGCACGCACGCACACACGCACAAACAGAGTAAGGTCAAAGGATGGAATTCTTCCCTAGTAACCTCCAGGCCTATTGCAGCACCTGTTTATAAAATCAAGAAGCCAATCACAGCATCTGTTGACACACACACAAGGAAATACTAGACTGGTGAGCCTGTAACAGAGAAATATGAGAATATGTGAAATAAAATCAATGAATAAAATAAAGGGGAGACATTGGGTCCAAAATTCAAAAGTCACATACTATGTCTCTCTCTCTCTTGAACACGCGCACACACACACACACACACACACGCACACGCACACACAGAGAGTAAGGTCAAAGGATGGAATTCTTCCCTAGTAACCTTCAGGCGTATTGCAGCACTTGTTTATGAAAACAAAAAGCCAATCACAGCATTTGTTTATGAAAACAAAAACTTGGGGTATAAATATTGCCACTTTGAGCCCAGCCCACAGTTCATTCCCTCCCGAGCTGGTCCCTCCCAAGCTGGTCCCTCCCCCGCCAAAAGAAGAAGATGCAGAAAGTGCTTACCACACGATTTGAAAACAGGCATCGTTTGCTCAAAGTGCCATATTCTAATTTGTAAGGGACACTCTATTGTGATGTGTGACAACTGTGATAATTAGTTTGTAAATAATATGTAAATATAGTTTTATATAATATTTATATAATATACTGTTTGATAATTTACTGTTTTGATAATTTTTAGTTTATATTTAGTATAATTAATTTAGTTTGATAACTGTTAGTTTAGTTTTGTTCATAATTGCCCGTTGCCAATTTTGAATAAGAGTTACTGTTCATTCAATTTAAATAATATGGACATAATAATATGTAAATATTTAGTTATGATGATATTTAAAACACTTTTTTTATTTTTCTATTTTCCATTTACATGTACTGTTTGAAAATTATTATACGTTTGCTGTTATTTTTGTTTTTTGTTCATAATTGCTGTTGGCAATTTTGAAGAGTTACTGTTCATTGAATTGCAAAAAATTATTTTAATGTAAATGTTTATAATAAAAGGATAATAAAAATATTTTATGATTGAAATAATTTAATTTTTTTTATTAAGTTAGAATTAAAACAATGGGTAACAAAATGCTTTCCATTTGTTCTCTTTCTAGTGCAATGTTCAGGTTTGACTGTATTATAAAGTAAAACTGGCACTTGAAATTACCATTTAAACCAACCAAACAAAAAAAAAACTTGACAAAAATAGTCTTTGAGAATCTGTGATTATATATTAAAATCCACAACCTGAAATAAATAGGCAAATATGTGCAAAAATCACTAGAATTCACAAGCCTTTCTACAGAGAGCTGTAAATTCTCTATAGTGGTAAAAATGTGCTATTGCATGATAAAAATGCTTAATTTGTCCACCAGATGGCACCAATCTAATTTCAAAAATTGTTTTCTATAGGCCTTGGCTGTACTTTAAAATAAAATACAGCATTAATAAAAAATAAAAAAAAATGACATATATATATATATAAATTTTCTATTATATTCAATGGGAAAAAATTGATCATAATTATTGCATAAAAATTCATTATTATCATAAAATTCTCTCAAAACACCAAAAAAGAAAGAAAAAATATTATTGAACAAAAATACATTTGATTGATTTTACTGAAAAAAAGTATACCTGAATCCCGCCCGCCGGGTCATTTTTGACCCGAAGGTCCTGAGTGTGACTCATAAATGAAGAACCCCAGAGGGTTAATTTGAAGAATGTGGGGAATTTGTTTGGTTTGCTGGTTTCTTCTATTATATCTTCTTTTGTGTTCAGCACAAGAATAAATAAAAATTAATACATGTTTAATACAACATGACTGAGTAAATAATGACAATTTAAATTTTTGGGTGAACTTTCACTCTAATGACAAGCGGCAGAATGTGTAGTACTGTCACTTAAAGACGTGCACGCATCTGTTTTTCTCTGAACTGTTTTCTTTCATTTTAGACATTTACTGTGTTTATATGTTAATCTTGTGTGGTTTTGACAGTATTAGCCAAATCAGACCATAACTAAGTAATCAGGTGCTGTTTGACCGGCTTTAGTGTATGGGTGCACGTGCTCTGAATAAGCGAATGTTAGAACAGCACGCAAATTAAACGTTTAACTGGCAAAGCTTTAAAGCACAAGGAAATAACATACTTTTGTGTTTGTGAATAAGTCTAGTGAGTGTAACTCTACTGAATCAACATTTGATGTGAATGTGTCTCGCGAGTTTCAGCTGTAGCTGGAGCCACGAGACATAATACAGCGCATTGCTTGAGGTAGATGTTGTGTTTTGTTAGAAAATGTTTCATTATATTACTAGTGTTGTCTCCTCTGTTCACTGTTACTCTACTGTATATTGCATCTGACACTGGTGTCGCTTAGTTTTGTAACTTGAGTCAACAATTTCAAACGTTTCACTCTTGCCACGATGACTGACTGTATGCAAACACACACAGCACATGTGCTGGATATCACACGCACATCAAGCAAATGACGGCCACATTATTCAGTGAAGGGAAATGACAAGCAGCAGCTTCTAATTAGTTTACGGAGATAAAATCGCAATGCAAGTATCGATAACAGTATCGTTTGTCCTCAAGCTTATCGGTATTCCGGTATCGACCCAATTACGTACCGGTCCAAAAAAATGCTGGTTCTCGGTACCCATCCCTATATAATATACATTCTTGTTTAGATCATCAGAAGACAAATTCATAGATACTAAACACGGTAGAGGTAAGATTACATGAACCAGTGGTTCTATCATAAGCATGCATAAAACAGTATACAATACAAAGGACAATATACCAGAAGATAGTAATCATACACCTTGGCATATGCATGATAGGGAGGTCATAGAAAAATTTGTCTATGAATTAATGAAAGAAGTCATTTCCTATAGCAGTATGTGTAAGTTTATAGAGAATTGAGTAGGTGGGAAGATTCTCTCTACATACTTTTAAGTCATAAAGTTTATCTGATCTGGGTGAATTGTCCTGGTTGCCATGGTAACCAGGAGCCTGGTGTCGTTCACAGACATCCTGGCACCCAGTATGTTTATTGGGTGAGGGGTGTGTGACTTTAATCTAATGAATAATTGGATTTGTTAAATCTAATGAAAAATGGTGTTTCATTGGTCCAAACGTTACAGCTAGTTTAATGACAAGAAAAACAGACGGCGTCCCCAGCACATGGTCTAAAGGGGTTGGCCCTTTTCTCTTAATGAGTAATGGGTGTGTTTTGGGCATAACGTGCATTAAACCAAAGTCTCGTCTCCCATTTCCTTTAAGGCTACGACTACATTAATCCAGATACATTTGAAAATGGTGTTTTCATTTTAAAATGCTCTCCGTCCACACTAGCATTTTCAAGTGTTTTCCAAAAGTGTCTCATCCACACTGAAACATTAGAAAACATTAAATTTGCTTTTTGCACATGCGTAAAGCCTCAAAAAAGATCACTGCAGATGATACACATGGAACAGACATAAATAAGACGTTTTCATGGAGTTTTATTTACAAGAATAACTCACCACTTACTGACGCATCCAGGTAGCACACACTCATTATTGTATGTCTGATCTTAAAAGCATCTGCCCTTATGTTTTGCTGCAAATAGCGATCGCGAGTAAATTTACCTTTGCAGGACTGTGATGAAGAGTGTACATTGTAAGACATCTATAGCAATAGTGTGAAAGTGCATAGCACATAACGTGCACAATACCAGTATAAACACGGATATCTATTGGTATAATATGCATCACATGACTAAATTTGAGTCATTGTTTTCAAGAGCCTCAGTTTTCACAGTCCACACTACAACGCAAAAACAGCATTTTCAAATTTATCCACTTTGGTGAGTGTTTTCAAAAAGGTCAGTTTTCCTTGATTAAAAACGCCATCTCAGTGTGGACGGAAGGCCAAGACGGAGAGAAAAAGATGCGTTTTCAAATGAAAACGTATTAGTGTGGACATGGTCTAAAAGCCAGTTGCACTCGCGCCATTGCGGATTCACTATTTACAATTTGCAAGAGTAAAGACTGAACGTGTCTCCAAAAAGGAAACTGTGCTGCTTGTGCGTGAGCAAATAGGTAGGCTAATTCTGATACATGCAATGACTATCCATTATAACATGTAGGCATTTTTATATTTATGTAGTGTTACGTCCTGTGACGTAGTTTGTACTGTTCTGGGGTCAGTCAAGAGCTTGTTTGTTCTCAGTCGTCTTTTCTCTCCTGTGCTGTGCTGATAGGAGCTGATTACTGACACCTGATACTCGTGATGACCAATCAACTCATTCACTGGCTCCTCCAGAGAGGAACCAGCTATAAAAGCCACCAAGAAAGCACAGTTGGGGGAGAGAGGAAAGGAGAAAGTTTGAGCCAGCTCCCTCTCCCTGCAGCCCCAGACTAGTGTTGTAGTTTTGGTACTGTTGTTAGTTGATGCCTAATGCCAATTTTGTGCTAGAGTTTCAGTTTGTCTACTGTTGCTTTGCTGCCCCCACTTAAACTGTTGAACTCCACTCAATATTGCTAATACTTCTGTAGTCCTGTCTTCAATATTTAAGTTGTCTAGTTTATAACTTGTAGGGAGGAGGGGTGCCTATTTCTTTTAACTCCTTTTCTCCTGTTTTTTTGGAAAAGTTAGGTAGTTAAGGAAGTATATTGTCTTTTTGTTATTTATTTTGTCCCTGTGTTAGGTAAGTTAGTTTCAAAATGGAGTAAGCTGCTGTTTTGTTTGTTATTTTGGCTATGCCCCCTCCTGAAGCCTGTTTGCTTTGTTCTTGCTACTCCTGCATGTGTTAAAGAAATATAATAAATCAAATTATAGTGGATCCTTTAGTGGTTGGCAGTGTTCTTCAGAGCTGGGACTGGGATGAGAGGCTCCATGTGGATTTTCCTTTTCTTTGTTACGTATTCCTCCATTCCCCTAGACTAATTAAAGAGTGGGAACGTAACAATTGGGGGCTCGTCCTATGCATGTTCGGGTTACAACTATTGTGAATCTTCTGGAATTGGGTAAGTTTTGTTTGGCTGCTTTGAACTTTGATGGGTGAGGAAGTTCCATGGTGTTTTTGAGAAAAAAAAAAATGGAATTTGATTTAGTAAAGTTCTCACTGTCTCCGTCAATAGAGGAGTTTAATCGGTGTAGAAAGAAAGATCTGTTAGAGCTAGCTGACTTTTACAACATAACACTAACTTCTAGAAGTGCAAAGAAAAGTGTGATAAAGGATGAGTTATATCGTAAATTGGTAGAGGTGGGTACTTTCACAGAAAGAACTGTAGAGCAGGGGATAGAAGCTGTAACTGATATGGAAGCGCCGTCTGATATTTCAGGTTCAGTCAGTAGTAGTGAGAAAGTATCTTCTCTGGATCCTAAAATCACACTGCGGTTAAAAGAGCTTGAATTAGAACTAAAAAAGCAAGAGTATGAGACTCAACGCCTTCGCTTGAGAGCTCTTGAAATTAAAGCAGATCGTGATATTAAACTGCGTGAGCTTGAGACACGACGATCTTTATATGATAGGCCGGTTCCTAAACCACGTTCCTATCCTGATTCTTTAACTCCTAAAGCTGATCTAGATATTGGTAAATATGTCAAGTTAGTGCCACCCTTTCGTGAGACAGAGGTAGACTCTTACTTTATTGCCTTTGAGCGTGTCGCGACTAAATTGAGTTGGCCAAAGGATATGTGGGCTTTGCTGCTTCAGTGTAACCTCGTTGGCAAAGCACAAGAGGTGTGTGCGGCTTTGCCAATTGAGGCGTCATTGGACTATGACACTGTGAAAGCAGCTGTTTTGAGAGCATATGAATTGGTGCCTGAGGCATATCGGCAGAAATTTAGAGCATGTTCAAAGCAAGCCAAACAAACTTACGTTGAATTTGCTAGGGAAAAAAAGACCCTCTTTGAGAAGTGGTGTTTTGCAAAGAAAATTACCACTTTCGAAGAGTTACAAGAATTGGTCTTATTGGAAGACTTTAAATTATGCGTGCCGGAAAGTGTTGTGGTTCATTTAAATGAACAAAAAGTGACCAAGCTCTCGGATGCGGCAGTACTTGCAGATGAATTCACACTTACACATCGGACGGTTTTTTTATTCTGGTCGTCAGACGAAAACCGTTTTTTATCTGCAGAGTCTGTAGCTCAAGATGTAACTCGCGGAGAAGGCCATAAAATCAGTGGCAGAACTAAATCCGTTGCAAGAAATACAGCTGAAAGGAGAGTTTTGCTTTTATTGTCTTGATCCTGGCCATTTGATCAATGATTGTCGAGCTTGGAAACAGAGAAAAAAAAGGCAACTGAAAAGCCTAGGCATGTAGCATTAATACAATCTGCTCCTGATTTGTGTGCCACGGATACCTCGTCTTTTGGACCGTTTCTTCGGCCAGGCTATGTGTCTTTAGCTGGCAGCCCTAATGTTGAGTGCGTGCAAATTTTGAGAGATACGGGATCAGCACAGTCCTTCATTTTAGAGGATGTGCTGCCTTTCTCTGACGCTTCGTATACCGGCGCAAATATTTTGGTACGTGGAATTGAAATGGGGTGTGTTAGTGTTCCATTGCATGTTGTTAATGTAAAGTCTGACCTGGCTACAGGTAATTTTCAATTGGGTGTGTGTAAGAAACTACCCGTAGACAACGTCAGCTTTATCCTGGGAAATGATCTTGCAGGTGGTAATGTCTTTCCCAGGCCAGTTGTTATAAGTGAGCCAACTGAGTGCGCTTCGTCGGATCTTGCTGAGAAATTTCCTCTTGTGTTTCCAGCATGTGCGGTCACTCGGTCTCAGTCACGAAAGTTTCAAGATATGGTTGATCTTTCAGATTCTTTCATGGCTGAGCAACCCGAGTCAGTAGAGTGCAAGTTGTCTGTTCCATTGGAAAATGGTGTCTGAGCATGACCCTCTGCTTGCCGCTGAACTTCCTTCCATGGTGGGTAAGGAACATCTTGCTGCTGTGCAGAAGTCAGATCCTACACTTGCAAAATGCATTAGTTTAGCGGTAGATCATTGCAATCTTGTAACGGCAAGGGTAGGCTACTTTTGGGATGATGGAGTCCTAATGCGCAAATGGGAACCAAGGTCGTCAGAGCAAAAAGATTGGTTGACCATATATCAGGTTGTTCTGCCTGCCAGTTACCGTTCTCAAGTTTTGAAATTGGCACACGAAAATGTTCTTGCAGGGCATCTTGGTGTCAACAAAACATTTCAGCGCATTACAAAGTACTTCTACTGGCCTGGAGTAAAATCTGCTGTGTCTAAATTTTTGTCGCTCCTGTGATATCTGCCAGCGTGCAGGCAAACCAAATCAGACTGTCCCAAAAGCTCCCCTTAATCCAATTCCTGTTATGTGGGTGAGCCATTTGAAAAGTTGTTGATTGATTGTGTAGGGCCTCTTCCAAAGTCTAAACATGGGCATCAGTACATTTTAACAATGATGTGTACTGCTACTCGTTACCCTGAGGCTGTACCGTTGCGTTCATTAAAGGCACCCGTAGTGTTGAAGGAGATCGTAAAGTTTTGTACAACATTTGGTCTACCCAGACTAATTCAAACTGATCAGGGGACGAACTTCACCTCAAAAGTTTTTGGGCAGATGTTGAAAGAGTTGGGTATAGCACACCAACTGTCTAGCGCCTATCACCCTGAGTCACAGGGGGCGATAGAGCGTTTTCATCAAACCATGAAGTCCATGATCCGCACTTACTGTGTCGAGACTGGAAGAGACTGGATGGATGGCTTACCGCTACTTATGTTTGCTGTGAGGGAGTCGGTTCAGGAGTCCTTGGGATTTAGTCCTCATGAGCTTGTGTTTGCTCATACCGTTCGTGGGCCTTTTACTAGTTAACTGTTCTTTTAACAACTTCAGAGTAGCCCTGCTGTCCCAATTTTAGACTATGTCGCTACTTTCCGCGAACGCTTACAAAAGGCTTGCGAAGTAGCCAAAGTCCACCTAGCCATAGCGCAGTCTAGAATGAAAAGTCACTTTGACAATAAAACAGTACAACGCAGTTTTCAACCAGGTGACTCTGGTTCTGGTATTACTTCCTGTTCCTGGCTCAATTTTTGATGCAAAGTTTTCTGGTCCGTATGTCATTGAGCAAAAACTTAGTGACACAGACTATGTTGTAAATACTCCCGATCGTCGTCGTCGTAAGAAGAGAGTGTGTCATATTAACTTGCTAAAGCGTTACGTTGCTCGTAACTCTTTTGGGACCTCTCTTCCCTCACCTACACTGAAACCCAGTGTTACAGTAGCTCCTGTTTGCAGTCCTGATGTTGAGGAATTGGTAGCTGAACCTTATTCACCTGGTGTTCGTTTGAATAATTCAGCTATATTAAGTAGTTTGGACTCTTATTTATCTTATTTACCTGAAGACCAGCGTAAGGATGTTAAAATGTTGTTGTGGAAACATCCTGCCCTGTTTGCTGACGTGCCTGGTAGAACCAGTATATTGTTTCATGACATCAATGTAGGGAATTCTCTTCCAGTCAAGCAACATCCATACCGAGTGAATCCGGCAAAGCGAGCGATTATGAAATCAGAGGTAGATTATCTACTTACAAATGGGCTGGCTGTATCCAGTCAAAGTCCCTGGAGTTCTCCATGCCTACTGGTCCCAAAGTCTGACAACACCTTTCGCTTTTGTACGGATTTATAGAAAAGTAAACAGTGTGACAAAACCTGACTCCTTTCCCTTACCACGGATGGAAGACTGCGTGGACAGAGTTGGTGCATCGAAGTTTGTTTCCAAGTTAGACCTGTTAAAAGGTTATTGGCAGGTTCCACTAACTGCACGTGCATGTGAGATCTCTGCATTTGTAACACCTGATGATTTCCTACAGTATAACTGTATGGCTTTTGGGATGCGAAACGCACCTGCCACATTTCAACGTCTAATGCAAAAAGTTTTGCTAGGCCTGCCCAGTTGTGAAGCTTACTTAGATGACATTGTAGTCTATTCAGATGAGTGGGAAGATCACATCTGCAGTTTGGAGAAAAACTGTTTACAAGGTTAAGTGATGCTCGGTTAACCCTTAATTTGGCCAAGTGTGAGTTTGCTAAAGGTGTTGTAACTTACCTTGGTAAAAAGGTTGGTCAAGGTTATGTCAAGCCTATTGAAGCAAAAGTGTCTGCCATCATTGAGTTCCCTACACCCAGTACCAAGCGTCAGTTACGCAGATTTTTGGGAATGGCAGGGTACTATAGAGGATTTTGTAAGAACTTTGCAACGATTGTGTCACCCCTCACTGATATGCTTAGCACTTCAAAGAACTTTGTGTGGAGTTCTGATTGTGACCATGCATTTCTTGCTGCCAAAGACCTTCTGTGTTATGGTCCCATTTTATCTGCTCCTAACTTCTCTTCACCTTTCAAGCTACAAGTTGATGCAAGTGCTGTAGGAGCTGGGGCAGTTTTGTTGCAAGAAGACGGGGCAGGAATTGAGCATCCTGTCTGTTATTTTTCCAAGAAGTTTTCAAAGTCTCAACAAAACTATAGTACCATCGAGAAGGAAGCTCTGGCACTAGTAATGGCACTTAGGCATTTTGAAGTCTATGTTGGAGGTAGTTGTACCCCTCTTGTTGTTTACACTGACCATAACCCTCTTGTCTTCCTGTCTCGCATGTGCAATTGGAATCAGCGTTTGATGCGGTGGTCACTGTATCTACAAGAATACAACTTGGACATCAAACACAAGAAAGGCTCTGAGAATGTGGTGGCAGGATGCACTTTCCAGAGCCTGTGATGGGGACTAAAGTGTACTGTACATGTAAAGTATTAACTGTTTATAAGCCATGGGTTATAAACTTGGTGATGGGGGTGTTACGTCCTGTGACGTAGTTTGTACTGTTCTGGGGTCAGTCAAGAGCTTGTTTGTTCTCAGTCGTCTTTTCTCTCCTGTGCTGTGCTGATAGGAGCTGATTACTGACACCTGATACTCATGATGACCAATCAACTCATTCACTGGCTCCTCCAGAGAGGAACCAGCTATAAAAGCCACCAAGAAAGCACAGTTGGGGGAGAGAGGAAAGGAGAAAGTTTGAGCCATCTCCCTCTCCCTGCATGGACCCTCTCTGCAGCCCCAGACTAGTGTTGTGGTTTTGGTACTGTTGTTAGTTGATGCCTAATGCCAATTTTGTGCTAGAGTTTCAGTTTGTGTACTGTTGCTTTGCTGCCCCCCACTTAAACTGTTGAACTCCACTCAATATTGCTAATACTTCTGTAGTCCTGTCTTCAATATTTAAGTTGTCTAGTTTATAACTTGTAGGGAGGAGGGTGCCTATTTCTTTTAACTCCTTTTCTCCTGTTTTTTTGGAAAAGTTAGGTAGTTAAGGAAGTATATTGTCTTTTTGTTATTTATTTTGTCCCTGTGTTAGGTAAGTTAGTTTCAAATGGGAGTAAGCTGCTGTTTTGTTTGTTATTTTGGCTATGCCCCCTCCTGAAGCCTGTTTGCTTTGTTCTTGCTACTCCTGCATGTGTTAAAGAAATATAATAAATCAAATTATAGTGGATCCTTTAGTGGTTGGCAGTGTTCTTCAGAGCTGGGACTGGGATGAGAGGCTCCATGTGGATTTTCCTTTTCTTTGTTACGTATTCCTCCATTCCCCTAGACTAATTAAAGAGTGGGAACGTAACAGTAGTCTACACAATAATAATCTTTTATATTGTAATCCTTTAATTTGTAATATTTGGCATGTTTGTGTGCTGCTGTACATGCGTTGTGTATCCGCCTATAGGCGCATATTACTAACATGCTCTTTAAATAACAAAAAAATAAAATACTGCGCCATTAACTTTAGACCAGGTTTTAGTTGGTTAATGGCGCAGTCTATTTCAGTTGCCTCAAAATAGCAATGGGCCATCAATGCACCTGAACACACCTAATTTTCAGACCAGCACGCCCATGGTTCACAAATGGGCGCAAATGCATTTGCTATTTAAACAATGTGGCGCAGGACGTGAAAATGCTAACTGCATTGGGCTAAAACTAGCAAAAAACACTTGTGTTGCCCCTGGCGCTGTATTGCGCCGGGTGTATGATAGGGCCCATGATGGGTTTTGGACAATAGCTTCACAAGTAGGCGAGGGAAACACATTGAGACATTTTTTGCTGATATTTACATTATGCTGTATGTTTGCTCTGTTGTCAGTGTTTCTTTATTTGGACACAAACACCACACACACGCTGCAAGTACAAGTACACAAATGCACGATTGGGTATCTGATATGATCATCGACTGAACCCAAACAGCGAGATGAAGATGATACATGTGGATGGAAAACCTCACCTATGCTTATTTCCCATAAGAAGCACCTGCCTCTACAATAACTATTTTTAATCCTTTAGATTATTTTAAAGCTTTATAAAATATAAAATAGGTTTAAAATATTAAAGGTTAATGTTTCCTAAGGTAATGTTCATATCTTTATATGCATTACATGTGTGTTGTGTTGTGTGTAGCTTACACCTGTTTTATGAGGGCACCTGTTTTGAGGACATCATAAGATGATGTTCTTGATGTTTGACTTGACTGAAGAATCTCAGTGTTGTGTTAGTTTGACAAAAGCCTGGTCTGTCAGTACACTAGTTATTACCTGGATACTAAGGCCTAACCCCAATTCTTTTTTTTTTACCCCTTCATTTTCCTCTACCAAATATTTTAGGGGTGAAAATATTCCCAAGAAATGGGACACCATCACTATACCATTACACGTCATCATGCGTTGTCTAGCTCCTACAATACACACACCTATGATGTGCATGAGAGCCTTTAATTACCATTCTATATTAATGCGCTGACACACACACACACACACACACACACACACACACACACACACACACACACATATCTGAGATTGTGCAGCTCAGACATCCAGGAGCAAAGAAACTTGTCAGTACTGTCCTGTGACTTCTATTAAGAATATAGTTTAAAGAGAGATGCACAGATGCGCATACACACAACTCTCTTCTCTCTCTTTAGAATTGCCAATATTTGAGAAAAAGTTTAATCAATTTATATTTATTGGGGGAATAGCCCCCCTCAACGTCTCTGGTGGTTATCGCCCTGATCAGACATGAAAATATGTTGTGGCACTATCTAACAATCAGTTTAACGTTAGCAAACTTTAGCTAATTTTTCCAAACATTTATTTGAATAATATTACTGTATCAACACAATTGGATGAAACATAAAACAATTGATTACTTTCATTAAAATATTTATTAATGCTAAAAATGCTTACATTTGTGTCTTTTTGTTTGCTTGGGCTGCCATGTTGCCAGTTTATGCTGATAATTCTCATTCCCCTTCTTTTGAAGTGTGGTCCCAAAAAGTCTTCGATTAAAGTGCTATCTGGCCTTTCCCCCTACGCCTACACCTCAATCAAAAGAGAATCAAGGTAGGGGTAGAAATGGGATTGGGCCTAAATAACTCACTTTAACCCAACTGATGGTTGACCCAAAGAGCCGTACAATACACACAAATTCAAGCAAAATAGAAAGACAATACAAACTATACGGCAGATAAGTTCTAAAACCCTAATCCTACTCATAACAGAAAGAGGTAAAAATTTATTTACCTATATTTTAATCTAGGAGCCAACCTGAGAAAGCCCCTATTGTTGTAAGGCTGTCTGGATGTGTAACACTTACACTAAGCGAAGAAGAATATTGCCTGGAAGAACTACAGATGGCCTGGCCAAAAAATAGTTCCTCCACCAACCTGCCTGAGTGCTAAATCAACATCCAAAGGCAGATGGTCGATGTTGCTTTGGAAGTTGGCAGTTGTTCCCTCATCAAGTAAGCCGGAAGTCCCCATAAAGCACATTTATCCTCCACAGGCTGCTCAAGTTGTTCTTGAGGATGGTTGGCTTTTCCAAATCTTCTCCAAATCAAATGCACTCCCTTTGCAGTGTATTATGTAGCAAATTAGCTCAAAAGGGAGATCTATAAATATCTATAAATAATTACAATTAATTATAATTCATTACAACTGAATGAAAGGGTTTTGGGTTTGCTTGAGGCACCGCAGTAGCACTCTTTGATCAGATTGTAAGGAGTTGAATACAGCAGCATCTCAGAAATCTCAAATCAATTAATTAGCAGAAGATATTACTCCACCTCATGCGTGTGACGTCATTAAAACGGCCATAAAAAATGGTTGAACTAATGTGGTTCAAACGACGGATATGCGACCATGTTCGGAACACAGTTGTGACTGGCTGGTTAGTTTCCACAACAATGCATCATCCTATGGTGGTCAATCAGTGAGTTACGTCATTTTAAGGGAACACACCCATTTTGTTGTGTTTTTCCTCCCCATGACCTAGTTTCTCCCTTGTCTGATTGTCATATTTGATTCACCTGTGTTCCCCATATTACCTCGTTTAGTTCCATTTACTTAAGCCTTGTGTTTTCTTGTGTATAGCGTCCGGTATTATACGTCTTTCCATGTGCTACGCATGTTCTTGTTTGCTCGTTCCTTCACAGTAGCAGAAGTGTGACACCAATCTTATATACAGTATAATGCTATCCAATTACGGCGCTCAAACCCAGAGGATATGACACATTTAAGAAGGTAAAACCAGTAACTTTTGAATAATCGACTCTGAGCTGAAAAAATTACTAATTTATTTGAATAACCCCAATTTAATCTTATACATGACAATTGTATGGGAAAGTACAGTAAGAGCATGAAAGCAATGTTAACATGATTACTGTTTATTTTGTACAGTCTGTAGTCATGGTTAATGTTTTATGAGATGCATAAGCTTGTCCAATTTTATTGCTCTTTAATCTTATTGGAAAACTCAATCACATTAATTATTCTTAACAATTCAAATTTGTGATATCTATTTATTAAATTATCTGAAATAATATTTGAAAATAGGCTTATTTCCTGTGAGAAATTATTATTATTTTTTTTCATTTGATTTAGCAATTTGAAAAATCTTCATATATTACGTAATTTGTGTTCAGGGGTGCAGTTTCACGACTGCAATACACACTCGCACACAAAAATCTGGTTTATGCTCATGGTGGGGATTTTAAAAAAACTGCAATAGGCATATCAGCAGTGCCTCCTGAGCCCATTAAAAGTAAAACATTGCTATGTTTTTGGTCCCCACTGTGTGTGTGCTAACATGCTGAGGACCCCACAATGTAATAAAAATAATCACACATATACACACAAACACTGATACGTCTTTATGAGGATTTATTACACACATTTATTCAGACATGTTATTTCAGTGACATAATTTCAGTTGCGGTATTAATGTTATGAAGAGACTTTATAACATTTCACTGTTACTGATTTATCATCCAGCTCAAAGCATTATGGGTAGAACCTCTCGTCAGTCTATTCTGATTCATCAACACAGTTTCACTGATGATTCATAACCAACTTTAAACCCAGGATAAACCATAAAACCAGGATAGAGCGGCTGAGTGAATGTGGTCTGGACTGTGTGGATGAGACTCGTTGTGTCAGAGACGCTGTAGAAGGACAGAGTTCCTGCACTGTGATCCACAAACACTCCTATTCTACTGCTGATGTTCTCTACAGGGAGATCAGTATATTTGTCATTGTGTCTGAATAAGTATCTGTCAGAAGAGCAGAACAAACTCCAGGACTGATCATTAGATCCAAACTCAGACTGAACACCCCGTCCCTTCCTGTTGATGCTCTTATATGACACTGATACACGCACACCATCTCGTCCACTCCACTCAATTTCCCAGTAACGGCGTCCACTTACACTCTCTTTACACAACACCTGACACACATTATCAAATCTGTCTGGATGATCAGGATACGACTGTTTCTCTCTCACATTTGTCACCTTTCTGTCCTCCTCAGAGAGAACGAGTTCAGTGTGTGCTGTGTTTGGATCCAGTGTGAGAGAATGAGCATCTGAACACAAGAACAGAGACATTAAGAACACAACAACAATCACTATAGCTGTGTGTGTGTGTTTGCATTACATTACATTTAGTCATTTAGCAGACGCTTTTATCCAAAGCGACTTACAAATGCAGACAAATTGAAGCAATCAAAATCAACAAAAAGAGCAATGATATACAAGTGCTATATATTTGCTATAGCTGTTTGCATACGTACATTTCTGTAGTCCAGCTGTAATCATGGACACTCCTCCATTATCCACACTATAAACACACAAAGAGTCACATTCAGTCAGTAAACATACACACACACAGTGCAATGCAATTAATTATATTACGGTATATCTTCAATTCTGATTTTGGCTTCCAATTATTGTTAAAATGAGATAATCAAGATAAAATGACATTAAACCATGCTTTAAACAGAATTACAATATTCTAAAATATGCTGGCATCAAGCTAACGATATGCTAATCATGTTAATGTGATGTTAATCATGCTAGCATTATGCAAAATGTGTTAGCAACCACCAAAAACACCCCAGCAACAACTTAGCAACCACCCATAACACCCTAGCAACTTAAAGTAATTCTATACAATTCAATTCTATCAAACATTTTCAAATTTTATGCTTTTAGAACTACTTCATACTTTTAGGCTGGGCTTTTTCAAGCCAACCTCAAAGTTTGTCTACAAAATATACTGATATTTGAATATAAACATTTGTGAGATTTATGCAATTAAAACAGTTTTAAGGTTAAATGATGTCATTTTTTTGTCTATAAAAAAATTGTGGTCTGTGGCAATGTATTATTTTGAATATTAAAGGGTTCTGTGTTGGCTTGTCAATGAGGGATCTGTGGACAAATAAAAAAGTGAAAAGATCAAATTCGATCCTTGGGGTAAGATGAGTCACCAGAATAAGGACATAATTGCTCAGCTCCCACAGTTACACAATTAGGATTATTTTATACTAGATAATTGTGTAAATAAATTATTACCAACATTAAGCTCACATTGGGTAGCCCATTATGAACCCCGATTCTGGCGGGAAATGACGGGACCCTCATTATGGGCTCTAGGTGGGACAGCCCACTGCGTAAAGTGTTGGCACAATTTCTGGGGGGGTTGCCACAGTGGTTAACCAGGAAAATTAAAAATGGCACGTCATGCTGAAAAGGTTGCCGACTCCTGCTATATGGCAATGTCATTATTCTAACGTTATTTTTGTAAAAGTGTCTCACCTCAGAAAAATGAATTTTCCTGCCATGTCAGCCATTATACTGAGCTTGTAGGGGCCACTCTTACATTGCACATACAAATGCGGCATTGGCTGTACATCACTTCATTATAAATAAAGCACAAATGAAATAACAGGGCTCCAACTCTTTTTCAGTGATAATTTTCCAGGAATTTGAGGACTTTTCCAGGACATTTTTTATTTAATTACGGTGGGAATAAAAGACAAGGATCACTCCCTAAAGCAATATATTCCTCTCTCTAGAAGTCTTAAAAACATAATGTTCTGTTACAGTAATTGTCTAAGTTAAAGCAGTGAATCGGTATACATCTGCATTCATCCTTGGCCTTAGGTAGCTTCGACGGTATGTTTTATTGTTATTGTACATACTACCTTCAATTGTTTAAGATTACTTTAAAGTTTATGTAATTTCTATTAATTGAGTGCATCTTAGATGTAATTTCTCATTGAGCCATATGAGCCATCAATACTGTATCACTTTTATTTGCCTGACAATTTATTTTCATGTTTTTTGATGAGGAAAGTTAGATCTAGATTACAATATATTTGTATGAATTATTCCTTTATGTACACATTGAAAATGCCAATTCATATTGTTTGTTTTGTTCTTATTTAATAGTTTTACTCTACCCTTTTTAAAGTATGAAAAAAGGACATTCTGTGTCTGTGAAGTTGATAAGGAAGAGTTTAGCTTGCTGTTGAAGTATGTACAGGACATATATGGAGAACATATTTATCTATAAAACCAGCTCTCTAATATGAGCTCTTAATTATACATTCAAGAAATGATTTTCAGAACCAATTTCAGTGCCCATATCAAAAAAAGAAAAAAAGTATTTAACTATTTGAAAATATAAATAAATCATTATTCTCTTCATTATTAATGCAAAATTAATATTAAAGAAAATAATTTTAAAATATTCATATGTATACTTAAAATATTTTTCAATTAAGCATTGCTTTAAAAAGGTCAAGTGAAAAATGAGTGGATTCTGACTAACTTAAATCTCTGATTAGCATTGCATATTACTGTTCACGGAAAGCGATAAAAAATGCACAGAACCATTTGAAAACAGCAGCTTATCAGCGAGTACTGAACTGAGTCTGTACTTGGAAATGCAGAGCTGGAGAAAGTCCGGTATTATGTTTTTTAAATTTCAGTATCAACTTGGTACAAAATAATTAATAACCTACTTTTGACAATAGTCAAAACTAGGGATGGGTATTGTTTAGATTTTATCGATAACGATACTGCTAATCGATACCGGTACTTATCGATACTGTTATCAATACTATTTAGTGCAAAAAAATGTGAAGTCAAAAAGTTGTTGAAAATTTCAAGTTATTTTATTACTGCTGAATTTTAGCAACTGTATTAAAGTTTTTCAGTCAAGAGCAGTGAGTTATTTTTCTCTTTGTGTTTTATTTTATTAACATTAAAGGAATAGTTCACCCCAAAAAAAATAAAAATAAAAATTTTGTCATTTACTCACTCTCTAGTTGTTTGAAACCTGAATGAGATTCTTTCTTCTGCTGAACATAAAAAGTTATTTTGAAGAATGTGGGAAATTAAGCAGTTGCTGGTCCCTAGTGACTTTCTTTTTTTTTTCTTGCTATCAAAGTCAGTGGGGACCAGCAACTATTTGGTTACCCCCATTCTTTAAAATATCTTCTTTTGTGTTCAGCACAAGAATAAATAAAAATTAATACACGTTTGGTACAACATGACTGAGTAAATAATGACAGAATTTATGTTTTTGGGTGAACTATCCCTTTAATGACAGGCGGCAGCATGTTTAGTACTGTCGCTTTTAGAGCTGCACGCATCTGTTTTTCTCTCAACTGTTTACTTTCACTTTAGACAAAACTGTGTTTATATGTCAACCTTGTGTGTTTTTGACAGTATTAGCGCAATCAGATGATAACTAAGTAATCAGGTGCTCTTTGACCAGCCCGGATGTATGCTTCGGGTGTTCGTGCTCTGAATAACCACATGTTAGAACAGCACGAAAATGAAACATTTAACTGGCAAGGCTTTAAAGCATGTGGAAATAATGTACTTTTGTGATTGCGAATAAGTCTCGTGAGTGTAACTCTACCGAATCAACATTTGATGTTAATGTGTCTCACGAGTTTCAATTGGAGCTGGAGCCGCGAGACATACAGCGCATTGCTTGAGATAAATGTTGTTTTGTTAGTAATGTTTCATTATACACTACTGCATATATTGCATCTGACACTGGCGTGGCTTAGTTTTGTAACGTGAGCCCACAGTTTTGAACGTTTCACTCTTGCCGCGATGACTGATTGCACGCAAACACACCGCACATGTGCATGGATATCACTAGGGCTGTAGTACTCGAGTCTCGGAATGTCTCGGACTCGGTGGTGTTTGCACTCGGACTTGTCTCGGACTCGCCAAATGTTCTCGTTGGTCTCGACCGAGTCCGGCAAAAAAAATCAGTCGCAACTGAAAACGTGTGGAAAACGCTATGCGATCCGCTTTCTCCTTTTTTCCAAAGCACTCTGTAGCCTGCGCTCTATGCTTGCGCTCCAGTGGTGTCTGCCATTGCTAAGCAACCATGACCTGCTCTCCATGAAGACGCAGAAGTTTCAACAAAAAATAAATGGATTTCCAGCACTAAAAATCCCTTGCAGTAGCTCTGCTAATAAATTCATTTTAAAAATGGCTATCCTTATTCACCTATGATCAGCTGTTTCTCCATCTTGGCTTAGCTTTCAATTTTGTTACAGGAAATGATGTGCATGACCAGCGGCGCACTTGCTGCGTTCTGAAAAGTTTAGATGTTTCCAATTTAATTTTCTACCTGTTAGATTGTGTTTTATTTACGTCTACACCTAGGTAGCCTTAAACTTACCCTTTACAATAATGAAATACTAATTAATGTTGTAGAGTATAGGGGTTGCAAGACTACTGATTTCTACTAGTCGATTTTTTATTTTAAAAATACTTGAGTTACTCGACTACTCGTGGTTCATTCTATTGTAAATGAAAACACATTAAATAGTTGTTTTTTTTTATCAATAAACGCTTATTAATTTATAGCCTTATGCAACAATTACATATGTAAATTTGCAAAACTTTATAATTATGACATTACATATTTAAATTTTCATGTAACAGCCAGTATTTGTATCTGTAACAATCACAACATTTTTCGTATCTGCATTCGGATACAACATCATACAGTTACTTGATAAGACAGTTATGACTTTTGATCTTATGATCTTTTTTTTCATAGTTATCACTGAACAAGTATGTCGTGTTAAACTAAAATAATTATTAATTTATAAAATAATATTTATCATGCAAGCAGAGAGATGTCATGACAAACGTTTAGTGATCATTTGAACACGACTGAATCCATTCAATGCGCACATTTTCATTACGCAGAACTCTTTAAGCCAGTCTTAATGTTTAGTGAACTTCACTTAACAAATGTGCGTGTGTGCCGCGCAAACCAGCAAAAGATAAAGATGCAAACATGTAGGACAAGTAGAAAATGTATCTGTATCTAAGTTGATTATTAGCCTACTTTTGAGAGAGAACTGGTTTGGTTTTTGAGAGACTGAGACGTGCAAAGCGGCTGTTTGATTGGTAAGCGTGCTGTGTTTATTCCATTCATTCGTATCATATCGTAGTCTAAGGTTTAAATCATTGCCTTTTAAATATATACAAATAATATAACGTGTATGATGCATTATTATAGGTGAAATTACTCTGGCAAAGCTCTGATTTCTGAGAGATGCACAGAGAGGCAACAGCAATGTCGTGTTTGATTTGCGCTCATTTCACTCATAAAGTTTACATTCATTCACTTCACACTCGTGACTTTAGAGGTCTGTGTATACTATTGCGCTGATCCCCTGGCTCAACTGTTATCTACAGTAGGTGGACATCCAAAACGTTACTTCTACCGCCGCTCGTGCCGCCGCCGCGGCGTCTGCAAAGTGCATTTGCAGCTTTTGACCGCTGAGTGGCGCTTTAATCCCAAGTTTTCAAACAAGCGCATCAAAGCACATTTTCGCAAATAGACGTCAGTTTTGCCTCGCTGATGTGTTACATTTGACGGCTGCAGTCAGGGAAAATGAAAGAAAAACACTATAGTTAAAATATTTATTATTCACAGATGAAAGTTTGGTAATTATGAAGTTATGTGCATTTCTTAGAACGAATTCAAGCAGGATAAATGTCAAGCCTGTGCCTGTGCTTATATTTTCTCTAAGCTACAAAGTATTACACCATATTTTAGATTTGACACATTTAATAGGTGTGCAGTATTATTTATATAATATTGATTGTGTTATATTATTCAAAATAAATTGTAGTTTACTTTGCATCGGAGCATTAAAAAGTGGTAGCCTATTTTAGTGAGCTTGGCTACATGGATTAATATGCAAAATGTCAATATTCTCATATATTAGGCCTATATTTTAATTTATATTTTAAAATTACTTTAATAAAACAACATGCATTTTTGTTATTCGTTACCTGTCCTTTATTTTGACAGACAACTTCTTGGGAAAATATATTTGTCTGTACACTGATTAAGAAATTGCTGCGTGTTTTATAAATTATTTTCTTTATTTTAGTAAAACGTGAGGCACTGTATAATTTAGTTCCCATTATTTAGGCCTAATTAAAATAAGAAACGAATAAATTAAACCTGCACGATTTAGCTAAATCATTGAAAGTCTAAAGAATGGACGGATTAATAAAACGTTCTCATTTTTAAACTCAAGTTCTCTCATTATAATCAACAAAATACACACAATGTAAATAAGAGCTTCATTTATTGACAACTTCAGTGATTTTAAAGGGAGCCTTCTTTACTTGCTTTCATATAATTTAAGTAAAAAAAATAAATTGCAGCCGCATTTAAATGCAGGTGTGTAAATTTGTCTGCGTGCAAGATTTGCGCGGCGTGAGTCATGCTGAGTGCACGCGCAGCATTTATTCTTATTTGTTTTATCTTCATTACAAATCTTGTTTGGTTTTATTTTGGATAATTGCATGTAAAAAATAATTTACGTTGTAATGCATATGCAAAATGTGAATTATTATTCATATTCAAGTGTTTGTGCGAAAATTATTAATGCGCATGATCGCTTGAAATTTTTCCTGATAATGAATTAACTTAAAATTGTGGTGTCTCACATACATGAGAAATATATCTACAGAAAGCTTGAAATGTCTTTTAAACGAATCAATTCAGAACGAAAGCATTATGTAATCTGTGAAGGTTGTATTTCTCTTTAAAGGCACGTCCATGTGGAGAGAGTCAGCACTGTGAATTTCATCTTGCAGCCGACAAGAAAACATTTGTTTATTAATAAATAATTAAAATGTCTCCTTGTTTACAATTATTGGGCTACTTCTGCCTGTGCTTTGTGGCAAACTTAATGCATGTGCTTGAGCACAGAATATATTAAGGTTCATTATGGATTATAGATGTAAATTTAATATAAACCTCTGATTAGTTGAATAATGACAAATGAAGGACTAGTAACTAGAAAAATCTTACGTGGGGGGAAGACCTATTAAATACCCTCTAGACATCTCTGTTAAAGCTTTTAAAGCATTTTATACATTAAAATTTGTTACTGTGGGTTAACAGTAATTATAATTATTATATACTTAGGAACAGAGTCTGGGCCTAATAGGCTATCCAGGGTTTTTTATTTTTTTTATTTTCATTGCGTCTGAAAATGACTTTGTGCAGCACATTCACTTCGCACGCTCAACCTGCCTCGCGCGTTGCTCAGCTGTGGACGATTTCAAAATGGTTGATATAAAGGTTGTTGTCGCATTTTATACAGGAATTGTTCATTTAAAAAAAAAAAAAAAAATCGAATTATATTGTCAGTCTAAATGACCTTGTTAACAATATAATTAGAACTATTTAACATGCACGGTGACATTTTACCCTTTTTAACTTATAAACTCTTTGAGATTTTAAAGTCAGTTTAATAGTATTGAAGTTCAAGTTTAAAAAAAAGGTTTTAATTGCTTAAATTATTTCTATGAATTGATAATATGTTATCAGGTTTTAATTGCTTAAATTATTTCTATGAATTAATAATATGTTATCAGGTTTTAATTAATAATATGTTATCAGGTTTTAATTGCTTAAATTATTTCTATGAATTAATAATATGTTATCATGTTTATTCTTGTAGATAATAAGTGTTTATTCTTTAAGAAAATAAGGGACGATCCAAATATTATTCATATTTGTTTTGCTTCACCTACACTCTAAAAAATGCTGGGTTATTTCAACCCAACTTTGGGTCAAATTTGGACTAACCCAATGTAAAAATTAATGAAAAAATTTAACCCAATGGCTGGGTTAGTCCATATTTGACCTAGAGTTGGGTTGAAACAAACCAGCATTTTTTAGAGTGTATTTATGTAGGCTACAATTATTCAAAAAAAAAAAATAATGTCATTAAAAGTGCCATCGGCCTGAGTAAATTTTACCATTATAGAATTGTGACTTTAAAGGTTAGTGATTTAGGAGGTGAAAATACTGTGAAATTACAAATGGTATGGGATTTTAAAGCATAACAACTGAAGGTCTGTGAAACGTTAGCCAATAAAGCATTTTTTTTTTAAAAAATGTCACTTAAAGTTTTGAACTAAAATATTATTTCAACCATATAGCCTGTGAATAAAAAAAAACATACTTTTCAATGAAAGAACACTGAGAGTGTAGGTTGCGTCTGGTGTTTGGATTTGTACTTCAATATAATGAGCTCCAAGTTTAGGAATAGCGAACACGGTTTTCTCTCTCTCTCTCTCTCTCTCTCTCAATTTTAACTCTCTATTTAACAGCATTAACTTACAATGAAATACATCTTCCTTCAGGTAGACTAAATGTTTTTCTGTCTTGCTAAATGTTGGGCTCATGATCAGTAAGTTGTATTCGCTCAAATTGATTTAGTTAAATCAAAACTTGCGGACTTTGAAGCTGTGAAGCGGGAGCAGCTGATGGAGGACTCCGCTTGGTCTTAAAGCCTTCCGCAAACGCTACATTCACAAATAACAATGATTTTCGTAAAATAATGATTAATTATCAATTGATATTTTGTTATTATTTTGGTCTAGTGATAATAATAATATGGGCTGCGGGAAAATAATGAATAAAAAGAGTAGGTCTGCTGTGAGTGCAGGCATGTTTCACTCCAGTAACATGACAACACACCGCTCCTCACAGCCAACAAACAGACCGAATTACCGAGCACTGGAGGGGGTTGGGGTAGTTCTGTATAGCTTGTGGGGGTCGAGATAAAGGTGTGAATCTCTTGGTCTTTCATATGCACAGTGTCTTATGAGGGTATCAAACTTGCAGAACAGGTTTAGATAGGACGATTACAGACATGAAAAAAAAAACATTTTTGGAGTTTTTGGAGAAGGATTGGCCATTCTCAAAACATAAAATATCAATTTTATTTCAATTTTTCGTTTTTGTGTTTCAGAGGAAAAAACAGTGTTAAAGCATCTCTCCATTACAGACCGTTCTGAAAGAAGAATTTATGCAAACGCGTATAAAATGCTTTAAAAGCTTTAACAGAGATGTCTAGAGGGTATTTAATAGGTCTGCCCCCCACGTAAGTTTTTTTCTAGTTACTAGCCGTTCATTTGTCATTATTCAACTAATCGCAGGTTTATATTAAATTTACATCTATAATCCATAATGAGCCTTAATATATTCTGCGCTCAAGCACATGCATTAAGTTTGCCACAAAGCACAGGCAGAAGTAGCCTAATAATTGTAAAAAAGGAGACATTTTAATTATTTATTAATAAACAAATTTTTTTCTTGTCAATTCACAGTGCTGACTCTCTCCACATGGACTCGCCTTTAAAGAGAAATACAACCTTCACAGATTACATAATGCTTTCGTTCTGAATTGATTCGTTTAAAAGACATTTCAAGCTTTCTGCTGATATATTTCTCATGTATGTGCCACACCACAATTTTAAGTTAATTCATTATCAGGAAAAAATTCAAGTGATCTAGAGGGCGCCTCCCTGTCCTGCATGCGCATTAATAATTTTCGCACAAACACTTGAATATGAATAATAATTCACATTTTGCATATGCATTACAAAGTAAATTATTTTTTACATGCAATTCCCAAAATAAAACCAAACAAGAGTTGTAATGAAGATGAAACAAATAAGAATTAATGCTGCGCGTGCACTCAGCATGACTCGCGCCGCGCAAATCTTGCAAGCAGACAAATTTACACACCTACATTTTAAATGTGGCTGCAATTTTATTTTTTTACTTAAATTATATGAAAGCAAGTAAAGAAGGCTCCCTTTAAAATCACTGAAGTTGTCAATTAATGAAGCTCTTATTTACATCGTGTGTATTTTGTTGATTATAATGAGAGAACTCCGTCCATTCTTTAGACTTTCAATGATTTAGCTAAATCGTGCAGGTTTAATTTATTCGTTTCTTGTTTTAATTAGGCCTAAATAATGGGAACGAAATTATACAGTGCCTCACGTTTTACTAAAATAAAGAAAATAATTTATAAAACACGCAGCAATTTCTTAATCAGTGTACAGACAAATATATTTTCCCAAGACGTTGTCTGTCAAAATAAAGGACAGGTAACGAATAACAAAAATGCATGTTGGTTTTATTAAAGGAATTTTAAAATATAAATTAAAATATAGGCCTAATATATGAGAATATTGACATTTTGCATATTAATCCTTTTTTTTTTAAAACTTCAACTTTAAAACTTGAACTTCAATACTATTAAACTGACTTTAAAATCTCAAAGAGTTTATAAGTTAAAAAGGGTAAAATGTCACAGTGCATGGTAAATAGTTCTAATTATATTGTTAACAAGTTCATTTAGACTAACAATATAATTAAATTTTTTTTTTTTTTTTAATGAACAATTCCTGTATAAAATGGGACATCAACCTTTATATTAAACATTTTGAAATCGTCCACAGCTGAGCAACGCGCGAGGCAGGTTGAGCGTGCGAAGTGAATGTGCTGCACAAAGTCATTTTCAGATGCAATGACATAAAACAAAAAAAAAAAAACCTGGATAGCCTAGATTAGGCCCAGACTCTGTTCCTAAGTATATAATAATTATAATTACTGTTAACCCACAGTAACAAATTTTAACCGATTAATCGCCTATTTTCGTTTGCTGCATTTTTTATGTATTTATTTATTTTTAAACAGGCTAAAAAATAAATTAAGTTTGTGAGAGGAAAAAAAAAATATAAGTAATGTATAAGTTGCATTTTATTACATTCAGAAATAATAACGGCTGGCCTAATAATTTTATAATGTGCCAACAGGATATTTTTAGTTCCCTTCACTTTACAACAAATCCTTTAAATTTAACAAATTTATCAGAACAATGGATAAATAAAATTGCAGTATATAATAATATAGGCTTAGCTATAAACAAACAAAAAAATAAATGAATAATAATTTAAAGCGAACCATAAGGTAAGGTTGGGCTCTCATTCGGGAGAAATCCATGTTTCCATATTCGTGATGTTGCCTATTTCAAGCTTAACTATTATTAATTAGGTAAAATAGGCTTTGTAGTTCACGCATGTTTCAGTATCAACGAAAAAAAAAAAAAATCATAATTAGCAAAAATATGCCAAAGTGGACCGCTGCTCGCGGCGAATGGCACGGTGAACGGCTACTGTTTCCAATGAATGTGCGCGAGGCCCCAGCGCGATCAAACAGCTGAAACAGAAAATACTCAATTTTTGGTCACACAGTAAAGGCATAATTCAAAAATGCAAAGTGTTAGCAGTTTGAAAAATCAAGAATAATAACAGAATTAATAATAATTATTGCTAAATGCTGGACCGTTCTCATTTCGATCTGCAAATGGAACCTGAAGGATTTTTTTTTTTTAAACCAAGAATGAACCGAAATGAAAACATTTAGCTTTTTATCCGTATATATAGGCCTTATATTTAATGACTGTTTAATAACACAAGATCCTTTGTGTAAAGGTCTTTCTTTTAATTTTTGATGAGTACCTAGACTGTAGCCTAAGACTATCCTACATTTTGAAATTAACTCACTGTACATGTTTTAATGGTTTTTAAAGATGGTACAATGTTATATCATAATGTTATTGTTGTTTTACCTCCTCCTTTTATCTCATTTTACAATTACATTCAATTCGCAATCCGTCCCTTTGCGCCACCTGGCGGTAGTTTCGCGAATGAATTTAACACGCGACTGACTTGCAGTTAACGCCGCGGCCCTGCGGCGGCGGTACGCGCGGCGGTATTACCCATTTTGGTTGTCTACCATCTGTAGCAAACACCAGACTGTGCCAGCTTCAGCCGAATATTCAGGCAGAATTATTCCTTGTCTGTTATTCGTTTTTGAAGCCATTATCCGTGCCATTCCGAATAAGGTATTCGGCTTCAGGCACACCCCTAATTATTACATTACATATTTTATTTTTACATGCAACATAGATAAGGTCATAGAAAGTAACAGCTCCAAAATAAAATTCACGTACTTGCAAACTCTTTGTATGCATTATGGTTAATACATGCTCGAGTAGTCGATTGTTTCTGACAGCGCTCGACTAGTCTATGCAAAAATTCTGCTGTATTTATGTGCGCATGCCCAGTAGAGCCAAACGTATCCCTTCTAGCCTTAACTGCGCGCATTTGTCATATCCTGAGCTTTGCGTGTGTGTGCTGCGCCAAGGCATCAGTCATTTTAATTTTTGACCACAGACATAACGTCAGCAACAGCAGCATTATAAAGTAAATAAAGTACATAAAAATAAGTTGACCCTACAGCTCCAAACTCGGTCCTAGAGGGCCGGTGTCCTTTAGAGTTTAGCTCCAACCCTAATTAAACACACTTGAACCAGCTAATCAAGCTCTTACTAGACACACTAGAAACTTCCAGATAGTGTTAAGGCCAGTTGGAGCTAAACTTTGCAGGGCACTGGCCCTCCAGGATCTAGTTTGGAGACCCCTGTCCTACAGAGTTGTTACTTTGCACATGCTTTTTGATCATTACAAATAATAATGTAAAATTATTTTCTTAGAATAGGAGATATGCTGTCTCTCGCATCACATACATTAGTTAAGTATGTGGTCTTGAAGAGGATCCTTTGTTTTCTCTCATTTGGACTCGGTCTTGACTTGGACTCGAAACTTTTGGACTTGGACTTGACTTGGACTCGAACCTCTTTGGACTCGGTCTTGACTCGGTCTCGACTAGTCCTGGTCTTGGACTTGACTTGGACTCAACAAAGCTGGACTTGACTTCAGCTCTACATATCACATGCACGTCAAGCAAACGTCAGACACATTATTCAGTGAAGGGAAATGACAAGCAGCAGCTTCTAATTTGTCATTAACATTGAAGTATATGGAGATAAAACAACGCAAGTATCGATAACAGTATAATTTGTCCTGAAGCTTATCTGTATTCCGGTATTGACCCAATTACATACTGGTCCGAAAAAATACAGGATCTCGGTACCCATCCCTAGTCAAAACTATTAGTCAACAATTTACTGAATTACTGTTAGCAATGCTGCTTTCCACTTTACTACAAATATTAATCTCAAGACTTGACTACAATGATGGGAAATAACAGTGTTCACACTGTCAGAACCCAGTAATGATAGTCTTTATTTTTTTATCGCTGATTACGATTTTTAACATGCAAATGGGCTGATTCCGTCATACTAATTTGTTAATATTTATTTGTTTATTATTTATGTTTTTCATTTTTTAAGCAAGAAATAAGAATTAAAATATAAGTACAAGATGATCTTTGCTGTATTACAGGCCAAATTTTGTAGCCATTTAAAAGTAGAGAACCACTGCATTTTAATCATGATCAAAACAAAGATGCTGCATGAACAGTTGCTTATTTAAATTAGATTAAATTAGACTTAATTTCAAAATCTTAAGCAAAAAACAGAATGGTCTGACTTTAGCTTAGTGAAATTATTTTACATAAAAACATCTGCATGAAACAAAAACATCAGACATACACTCTCTGACAGCAGGTGGCGCTTATGGAACAGTAGCGATATAGCATTTCCTTGGTTATCGCTGTAAACACAGCAGCACTGCGCTTACAAATACTACTTTAATGTGTATTACTCAGAGACAAGAAGGGAAAAAATTAAACTCCTCTAAAGACAGTCAGTCAGTTCCCCTCAGAGTTATAATTATATAAACCCTATCTCTAATTCAGTATTATGGATTTTCTTCCAATGTTCTGAGCATCGTGAACAAGTGAGCTCCTCTGCCTGTACAGTATTTTCCCCTCTTTGCATCTTTCTTCAGCATCTCTTGCCTCTGTTAATGTCCTGTTTACAGACTTCGTAATGTTTCCATACCACTGACATTTTGCAAAATGCTTGCAGTACAGTTTGTGTGCAAGTCCAGAACAGAGACTGGATGAAACCAATCGCGCACTGGGAGCAAAAACAGGCCGGTTCCGATGTATGGCTGTTCGAACATTTTCTACTACTAACATTGTTTTTTTTTTCAGGCAAGTGGTAAACTGTTCGTCCTTGACTAAAGTAAAACAATATTTTTTAAAATAATTTTCTAGGACCCCATCAAGATTTTCCAGGGCATTTGGCATTTTCTCTTATTTTCCATGTTTTCCAGGACTGTAAAATTAGCCATCAATTTTACAGGTTTTCCAGAATGTGTGGGAACCCTGAATTACAAGCATGCAGCATTGTAGTTATATTGTCAATTATTAAGTCATGAAATCACTAAAAAGTACCAATAAATTATGTAACTGGTCTGTCCTGTGTCCTGTGAAGAATTTTCATGCAGGTATGATGTTCATTCTATTCATCAGGATATATTTTCCATATGTTTCATTACATTTTTAGTATAATGTATTTATCATGGTGATAACCCCAAAATGCCCCTTATTTTCACTGTTATTTTGTACATTTTTAAATGAATGTGGTGGCTCATTTACTAACTTTATTGTATTAACAAAGGTTTGGGACTGGTATTTGAGTTATGGTATTTATGCGAGGTTTCTTTCCCATTCAAATCAGTAAACCTCTAAGCTTCTCCAAAGTTGGGGCCCAAAGTCTTATGGTGCCATTTCTTGCACCAATAATGCACACAGTTGACAATTCAAGATACTCCACATCTATAAATGTGTGTATTCAATAGCTGGCCTGTGGGCAGCATCCAGCCTATCTGCATTAATTTTGTGGCCAATGTCATGCTGAAGATGAATGTATTTTTATTATAATTTGTACTCAAAAGTGCAAATATTAGATTTATTACTATGCAGTTGCTACTCCTGTTTATAATATTTTGGTCATAATGAGAGGATTCATCTATGCAGAACTCAAGCCCTGAAGCATGCTGAATGATACATAGCTATTGAGCGGATTCTGACTAAAAAGTTAATGTAGTAGTAGTAATAGTAGTAGCAGTACTACTATTACTAACACTACTACTACTACTACTACTACTACTAATAAATTTGTATAGCAACCCTGAGTATAAAAATGAGCCATATAAAGAAAGCATAAATAATACAGCAATTTATGTGATGTGAATATAATCAGCATAATCAATGGTTAAGTATTATAATCACGCCGTCCCCAGATGACGTAGGGCCTTGTGCAAGGTAGGGAGCAGGGCACCCCTTTGGTCCTTTTGCGATCGCGTATCTCACTCAGTCCACTTGGCCTCTGAACTTGAGTACCCTTGCAATATTGCATTGTTAGAGAATGAAGAGGCTCCCATCTTACTGCAGAGGAAAGGAATATCTGGGACAGTAGATGGATTTGTCAGTTGCCCGATCGTGCTACTGCAGCATCGTCACAAAATTTGATCATTTACATGTGTTTTTAGGACTTGTTAATTTAAAAATTCAAGTGATTAAAAAGCATTTAGACATGAAAGACAACTCCTTTCAGCACATTGTCAGAGCTGTCTGTGAGTGCACTGTTCACACAGAACCCAGCGTTTGCACAGACAGCCTGACACATGCAAGCCCCCTGAACAGGCAAATACATGTCACAATACCCATCCTGGCATGTAAGTTTTGTAGCTTTAACAACGATTAATCTATATTGAATTTATACATTGGAGTATAGATGCAACGATCTACCAGACATTATTTATTTTATTTCAGACTATCTTCTGTTCCATGCTTGTACACAAACTGCATTGCAGTCATTTTCCCAATGGCCATTTGTGTGGAAATATTATGTTAATATTATACTTAGTCTATAAACTGCCGTTAACAGAGGCCAGAGATGCTGAAGACAGACACAAAAAGGAGAAAATACTGTAGCAGGCAGTACACAAGATCACTGTTACCGATGCACGAAATATAGGAAGAAAACCCAAACATTGAATTTTATATAAATGTGTTTCTGAGGGGAACGGAACTGACTGTTTTCAGAAATAGCGTTTTCTTTTCAATTTGTCTCCGTATAATGCATTTAAATTAATGTTAATATGCGCAGTGCTGCTGTGTTTACAGTTGTAACCAAGGAAACACTGTATTACTGTACCATAAGCGCTGCCTGCTGTCAGAGAGTGAATCTACATTTCATTCAACCCCTCTGCAGTTTCTGTTTCAGATTTTGAAATTATACAGTGATATAAATCAAACATTGCACTTTTTTTCAATTCATGATTAGAATGCAGTGGTTGCCTGTAATTTCAAATGGCTATGAAAAATCAAGGTACAACACAGATTGAAGAATATGCAAATTTAATTTTATGTGATTTTTCAATTTCTGTACCTGAACATGTACAAACATAAAAACCTAAAGCATAATTTCATTTCTAATTTTGTGCTATAGGCCTATATTTAAAGGGGTGGTTCATTGTGATTTAACTTTTTTAACGTTAGTTAGTGTGTAATGTTGCTGTTGGAGCATAAACAATATCTGCAAAGTTACGAAGCTGAAAGTTCAATGCAAACGGAGATATTTTCTTTTAAAATTCTGTCAGTTTAATGCCTACAAAAATACTTTCCAGGTTCGTGACATCACAAAAAGATAAACCCCGCCCTCTGAAAAAGGCAGCAAAGGGGGCGAGGCCATGCTGTGTTGCTTTAGAGAAGAGGAAGAGAAAACTAGAGGTGCACATCTTCTAACCATTCTAATGGATTCACAATTTTCAAAATCAATGTTCTAAAGCAGTGGTTCTTAATATTGTTCCTCGCCTCCCCCTGCTCTGCATCTCTCTCTCTCTCTCTCATTCAGGTCAGCTCCAGCAATGAACTGTTCACATAACTATGAGAAGCGTTAAACATGAATGCGTTTGCAGATTTACCAAACTGTATTAAAGCTTTCATCAGGATAAAACTGTATATTAAAAGCTAACATAAGCAGTAGTATTTCCAAATAACAGCGTATCTAAAAGTATGAGACAACAACAAACAAAAAATATAGGCCTGCCATTAAAAGACATTCTTACACAGGTTCTGCATGATCCTCTTCAATAATATCCTCTGCTTCTCAATCGGGCTCATACTGATAAGCGATATTAACGGCGCCGTTGTTTACAATACAAACGGAGCACATGCCACTTGAGGTTAGGGGCAGGATGTTTAGATGCCCACTAGAGGTGGTTTAGCCAATCACAACACCCTGGGCTATCTAACCAATCGGAGCCCATCGCCTATTTCTGAGAGGGGGCTTCATAAAAGAAGGAAATGATCAGCATGTTTCTCAGAGAAGGAACAGAACGGTGTGGAATAAAGGTAAATTATGTGCATTAACCATTAACACGTTAGACTGCACCCCATAAACACAATCAAGCCTAGAAAAAAAACACTGAACCATCTCTTAAATTTGTGCTATTACTTGTAATTTGTTCACTTGTTCTTTATTTTATGTCTGTCACTTGTCTTTAATAATGTTTAAACTTTATATTTATGTTTATTTGTGGCTGATGATTTTTGCTGTGGTATCAAAATTGAAATAGAGAACTATAAAATTTAATTGGTATCTAAAATATTGGTGTCATATAGGCTTATTTATTAGAATACATGATAACAGATGAAAAACAATAGTTCCAATAAAATAGTTGCTTTTATTACTTTAGCTGTGGGTTTACTGCAAAATAATTGCACACCTTAGAGTGTTCATCAACCTATCAGAATGAAGCATTCAATAGTATAACTATGTGACGAGTGGGGCGGGGCCGAGAGCCATGGGAATGGAGCGAGGGAGTGATTGGGAAATGAGCGACACCTGCTCCACTCACCGGTCTCGAGTCCCACGGAGGAGATTGGGAGGATACAAAAGAGGAGCGACGACAGTAAAGGACGAGAGAGGACCAGGCCTGGGCTTTATTTTGTTTTTGGTTTTTGTTTGTGCGCGGCAGTCGACCGTGAGGGGCTGTCACGCTGTTTTGTGTTTATTTTATTATTAAAGTTTTATTTGAGTGTTCGCCGGTTCCCGCCTCCTTCTTCCCGTGATTATGGAGTTTGTATATTGTTACACTGGTGCCGAAACCCGGGAGGAAGGAGGGACGCCCTGCCGAAGATCCCTTGCCGCTGGGGTGAATCCGCAGTGCTGTCGAGCAGGGCGTAGCAGTCTGGCGCCGAGGCGCTCGAGGCGGTGGGCTGGAGTGAGTTGCCGGGGACGGACGAACTTGTTGCCGGCCGCCCACGATGTGGAGGGACGGCTGCCGTCCGTGAGGGAGCGGAGGAGTCGCCGCCGATCGTCAGGTAGTCGGAGCCTGCCGGGAACGGGGGACTCCTGCCGTCTGCCCGAAAGCGGAGGAACGGTCACCGTCCACCGAGGGCCATCCAGTGCCGCAGCCAGGCACCACGGAAGAGTTCACCCAGCTGGTGGAGGGCCGAGCGGCAGCGTGTCTGGGAACCGGAATTTTCTTCTCTCCTCTCTCCCCTCTCTCGCTCCTCATCCTTCCATCTCCTTTTCTCTCGCCTCGTCTGTCCTTACCCCCAGGTTCCCGCAGGTCACCGTGAGCGGTGACCTGCGGGGGGGGTTTATTGTGTTTATTTTATTATTAAAGTTTTATTTGAGTGTTCGCCGGTTCCCGCCTCCTTCTTCCCGTGATTATGGAGTTTGTATATTGTTACAAACTACAGCTAAACTTCTGTTCATTCTCACTAGGAACTTTTGTAAATGTACGAAAGACAAAGTCAAAATAGTTTATAATAAGATGGTAATGCTGTCTTTGAAGTTTTTTAATAAAAACTCCTCCAGCTCAACATACTTGAGTTTGTCCAGTGAGCAGTTTGGATCCTTCAGTTTTTCAGAGAGCAGCTTTACTCCAGAATCTCCTGGGTGATTGTAGCTCAGATCCAGCTCTCTCAGGTGTGAGGGGTTTGAACTCAGAGCTGAAGACACATGACCACAGCCTTCCTCTGTCACCATACAGCCAGACAATCTAAAGACATAAACAGCAACAGTTCACATGACTTCCACATTTATACCTATTTCAGCCATTCATTATGTATTTTATATGTTTAACTGCCAGTATAACCACATGTAATTTTCAGTGACTAATTGCAAAATTGTTTTAAATTGAAAATATATAATTATATATAAAATTTATGTAATTCCTGTAATTTGTAATTATGATGAGAAAAGAAACATTAACAGTTATTGTCAACATATTAGACATACAAAAATGAATATTTGTGTATTTTAAAATAAACTATTATTGGCAAGCGATTCAAATGGTTTACTTGCAATGAAATGAAAAATTATTTCTTCATTCTTCCTCAAATAACTGTAAAAGTTTTATGTCTTTAAACATCTTCACCTTAATGCTTCTCAGTTGTTCAAGATTTATAAACAATTCTCATTACAAAATGGGAAAATGTTTGTCATATGTTGCATATTCAAATCCAAGTTATGAGCGGCCTAAACTCACTATGAGTTTGTGTGGAAAAGCATTTTCTGCAGTGGGTTCAAACTCAGCTCTTTGAAGGCCACTGCCCTGCAGAGTTCAGCTCCAACCCTAATTAAACACACCTGATCCAGCTATTCAAGGTTTTCAGGATTACTAGAAACATTCAGGCAGATAAGTTGGAGTTGGTTGGAGCTAAACTCTACAAGAAAATGGACCTCCAGGAGCTGAAGTTGCCCTGAATCAAGCTGTTCTGAAACATAGAAAACACTGAATATTGTCCTGCTTGTGTGTAAATGAATATAGCTTCATCCTCCACATAGAGCATGTCAGAATGTGTTTTATATAATTACATCACAATGTATTGTCAGAATTCATTAAAAAAAGCCAACCAATGAGTAAAAATCGCCAAACATATAATTGTGAAAAACGGAACAATATATACACAAAGTAATTGCATATAGAATAAATCATAACTGTTTGATTTGTAATAATTAACTTGATGCAATATATATATGAACTCAAACCTCAGAATATCCAGCTGACAGTTTGGACTCTTCAGTCCATCAGAAAGAAGCTTCACTCCAGAATCCATCAGGTCATTGTTGGTCAGGTCCAGCTCTCTCAGGACAGAGACTGATGAATTTAGAACTGAAGACAAACTCTTACAACAATGAGTAGTGAGATTACAGTTATGTAGTCTGTGTAGGAAACAAAACAAACAGTGATATTAATGCTTATTAACCCTCTGGAGTCGATTAACGCGTATACGCGTTTTGGGGTATTTTCTCCTGATAACCCCGAAAAGAACTTAAATTACACTTTCAGTTTTGATCGTACAGAGAAGAGCAATACATCAATCGAATCTGTAAAGGGTCTACTTTTTTTTGTATACAGACATAATAACAACAAAACTTTGTGCACTTATAAAATAAAGATAACAAACAAGGAGTGCTGTCTGCAGCCTTTGTCTGCGCTGATCTTCAGATACAAATGCGTCATTAAAATGAACTGTAACTCAGTGAATACTCAACGAAGAGACATGAGAGAGATATCTATAGAAAGCCTGACATGTCTACTTTTAAACTAAACGAGTGCTGCTGAAAACAAATATTCTGTGATAAAGTAATCCATATGAAAACAACCCGATGTCCGTTTTTTCACGTCTTCCTTCATTATCTTCTAATGCGACCACGCCCCCGCGCCGAGCGCGCTTTTGAGATTCAAATGTTTCACTGAAGCGCGCGGCTTTTGAATACGCCCACACAACAGAAGACAACGCAGCGAGATTGTTCTTCAAGTTTTTTTTATTTTACTGTTTGCTCCGCGATGAGAGGAATAAGACATAATTCACCCCAAAAAGATGTGATGTGGTTGAGGATTTGAGATTTGGATTTCCTCAGAAAAAAGAATGAAGCACTTTATTCAGCAGAGATCATAAACATGAGTAAGTCTCTTTTTATTTATTTATATACTTGTACTAGTTTTCACATAACGTGTAAACATTTTACTAGTTAGACTTTTTCCAAAGACTTTTTCCAAACTATAATTCCTGACTAAATGTATAATCAAGTGAAATATATGAAGTTTCAATAACAATATACACTACTATACCATTCAAAAGCTTGATGTACATAATATAAATGTAACAATAAATGTAACTGTAACAAATGTAACAATCATTGCTGTTCTTTCAATTTATCCCCCCTAAAAAACCTAAAAAAAATATTCTCAGCTCTTTTCAACATTAATAATAATAATAATAATAATAATAATAATAATAATAATAATAATAATAATAATGATAATAACAATAAATGTTTTTTTTATTTGTAGAAAATAAGATTGTTAAAAGGATTTCTGAAGGATTGTGTGACTGGAGTAATGATGCAAAAAATTCAGTTTGAAAGTCAGCTTTGATTGTTCCTAATAAACTGTTTAACTGCACTCACAAGTGAATATTAAATTATGTTGTGGGATAATTAAATATATTCTAAATAAACTACAAACATAAAATTATATACATTTATTTTGTCCTCACATTCTTTCTTGTAACTCATCCCTCTCAGTCACACAGCTGACTGAATGGCTCATTATGCAGCTCATTATGCAGGCCTTTGTCTTCTCAGGTGTGAATTCATGATAGTTGACGCCTACTCGCATATGACTATTACCAACAAAAAGTGTCTTAGAAAATTTAAATCAATATATTGTTTTCTGTAAGTGAGTAAACAAGATGATTTTCACATCATTTAGAAAAAAAAAATTCTAGGCTACAAGCTCCAGTTCTCCAAATTCCTGGGAACCAGTTTTCTATATGTGTTTTATTGCCTTATTCAAGTGATTTAACATTTTTAGTTTTTCACTAACCACGCATAACATTTTTTTTTCTCAAAAACACAATCATGTACATACATGCTGCTCACATATTATTATAGCCCAGTGTCTGCTGATTACAGTGAGATTAGACTTTAGCCATTTAGATATTTATAAGAAACTGAAAAAAGCACAAATGTCGGGGCATGACAAAACTTCTCCAGGCCCCAAAAATACCCTTAGACTCCAGAGGGTTAAGTAAGGTTTATAATATGGAATATAGATAACCTGGATAAACCCTTGATTGTACAGAGAGCAAAAACAATTTTCTTATAAAACATCAAACCAGTATTTCTGGTTTCTTTAATTTATGATAAAATTAAGCCTGATGTGATAATTACTATATCAACTTATCACACAGTATATGGACATGACCACAATAAATATTGGTGAAGCAATATATTGTCCATTGTGTTTACATGCCTGTTCGTTAAAAAAAAAAAAATCACCTAGATTCACCTACAGGCAGCTGCTCCACACACACTGGTTTCCATGTTTTTTGGGGCCATTCCATAGGCGTAATGGTTTTTCTACTATGAAGTCTGTATTTCCTGTCCCCTTATCCTAACCCTACATCTAAACCTACCCTCACAGGAAACTTTCTGTATTTTTTGATTTCCAAAACACTTAATTCTGTATGATTTATAAGCTTGTTTCCTCATGGGGACCTAAAAATGTAACCACAAGGTCAAAATTTACTGGTATTCCTATACTTGTGGGGACATATGGTCCCCATAATATAGTGAATACCAGTATACACACAACTTAGTTGTATTATTATTTTAACAATTTTTTAAAGGGGATTTCATGTGACTGGTGTCAGCACTGGTGACACAGTGTAAATGCAATGATACCAGCCTGTCTAGCACATGCAGAAGCAAGTTACATTTACATTTACATTTAGTCATTTAGCAGACGCTTTTATCCAAAGCGACTTACAAATGAGGACAATGGAAGCAATCAAAACCAACAAAAGAGCAATGATATGCAAGTGCTATAACAAGTCAGCTAGCTTAACGCAGTACACATAGCAAGGGCTTTTAAATAATATAATGAATAAAAAGAAAACAGATAGAATAGAAAAAGAATAGAGCAAGCTAGTGTTAGAGGTCTTTTTTGCTTTTTTTAATTGTATAATAAATGAAAAGAAAACATAGAATACAAAAAGATTAGAAAGCTAGTTAGATTTTTTTAAAGAATAGAATTAGAATAGTGAGTCCTAAAGTAAGAGGGTCAAATAAAGATGGAAGAGATGTGTTTTTAGCCGATTCTTGAAGATAGCTAAGGACTCAGCTGCTCAGATTGAGTTCAGTTCTGATACTGCTTAAACATTATCATTATATAATCAGCAACATAAAATGACTTATTGCAATTATTTCTGGGCAATATATCTTTGAACAAAATGTATTTATCATGACAGACTTGGATACAATTAAGAATAATCAAAACTTGGGTTCAGCTTGCCTGATGGTGAAGAGATATACATCTACATTTTTTAAAAAGACATTTATATAAATGAGTGTAAAGAAGACTCTTACAGTGCTCTTCTGGTGTTTTTGATCACTGGCAGCAGTCTCATCACTGCTTCATCAGATCTTCTGTATTTCTGCTGCTCAAATTTCTCTTGAGTCTCTTCTGACATCAGGAGCACAAACACCAGACCAGACCACTGAACAGAGGAGAGATTCTGTGCTGAAAGTTTTCCTAAACTCAGATTCTTCTGGATTTCCTCAACTAAGTCAACTTTCATTTCAGTCAGACAGTAGAAGAGATTGATGGTTCTTTCCACTGATTTCTCCTTCTCTATTTTCTTTTTGATATAGTCAGCAGAGTATTTCATGTTCTCTGATTTGAGCTCTAGTTCTGGCAGTTGTTCTTTTATGTCACTCTGATTGGACTCCAGTGAGAGACCCAGCAGGAACCGAAGGAAAAGGTCTAGGTGTCCATTCTCACTTTTTAATGCCTTCTTGACTGCAGCCTTATGAAGGTCAAATAGTGGCTTTTTAGAGAGTTTCCATGTCAGTTTTTCTATGCAGGATTGAAAAAATATTTTTTCTTTCTCCTCTTTGTCAGTCAAAGTCGAGTAGAGAGCAGCAAGGAATTCCTGGACACTAAGATGTACAAAGCTGTAAATACTTGTTTCTGAAACGGCTTTTTCTTCCTGAAAGATCTCGGTGCATAACCCAGAGAACACTGACCCTTTACTGACATCTAATTCACACTCCTCAAGATCTTTTTTGTAGAAAATCAGCTTTCCTTCCATCAGCTTATAAAACGCCAATTTTCCAAGCTTCAAAATAATCTCTTTGAAAGGATCATCACTGTATTTATTTTTCATCTGCTGTATCTGAGAAAGTACAAAGTTTGTGTACATCCCTGTGAGAGTTGTGGGAGTTTTGTCATTGCCCTTTTTAAGCAGCAGAGGCCGAAGAACAGTGAGAGAGATCCAGCAGAAGACGGGGATGTGGCACATGATGTATAGACTCCTGAATTTCCTGATGTGACGGATGATGTTTCCAGCAACTTCAGCACTGCTGTTTTTGATGAAGTATTGCTCTTTCTGCTCATCGTTAAATCCTCGCACCTCTGTCACCTGATCAATGTAGTCTCGGGGTATCTGTTTGGCTGCTGCTGGTCTGGATGTGATCCAAATGTGAGCAGAGGGAACCAGCTGTCTCTTTATCAGGCTTGTTATAATGACACTCACTTTTTTTTCTTCATTAACATCTGTAATGCTGTCATCATCTTCAAAGCTCAAAGAGAAGCTACATTCATCCAACCCATCAAAGATGAACACGACTTTACCGTCCCCTTCAGGAAGAGAGGGCAGTTCTTCAGGACTACTAAAGAAGTATTTGTTAAGCAGTCCTAAAAGACTGAACTCTTTTTTAATCAAATTCAGTCTACGGAATGGGAGTGGATAAATGAAGACTATATCCTGATTTTCTTTTCCGTCAGCCCAGTCAAGGATGAATTTATTGACGGAGACAGTCTTTCCCACTCCTGCAATTCCCATCGTCAGCACTCTTTTTTGTTTACTCATATCACTCTGGACTTTGAATATGTCGCTGCATTTGATTGGTTTGTCAATGGTAAATCGGCTGTGCCTTGATTCAATCTGTATCACCTCGTGCTCACTCTCTATTCCTCCAGTCTCGTTCTCCACCACATATAGATCAGTGTATATATCATTCAGGTGCTGCTGATGACCCTTCTGTGAATTACCAATCAATATCCGTTGGTAGTCCCGTTTTAATTTCTTCTTCAGTCTTAGGCTGACCTCTGTGTAATCATGAACAGCAACTTTATGGTCCTCTGCAGCTGAGCATTTGAGAAAGAGAAAAAAAATAGCAAAGAGTAAGTGATCAGTTTTTAACTCATGCGATTGACTTGGCTATATTTCCCAGCAATCCATGTTTTCACTGTTATACTGTAAGTGTTATTATTACATCTTCTGGAAGAGTATGTAATCTCTGGATCAGAACACAGATGATGAAGAAGCAGAAATAACTTTATAAGCACTGCTTCACACGTTTATATGCTTAAACAGAATATAAATTAAAGCTGCTCAAGCTTACTGAATTAAATGTTGAAACTGTGGTGAAAGAGTTAAAGAACTATGCAAGATTTGGGAGCGTTGATAGATTTCGAGTATCTCATCCGTCTTTTTAATCATTGTCCTGAATCTGATATGGATGTAGTCTTAAAAAAAATATTTATCAAATTATTTATTAAATTCTTGGCTGTCAGGTAGAGTAACAGTATTTAGTTAATGAGATATTTTTGTTTCATTAGGGATTTTCAGTTGGTAAAAACAAACACCAACCAGTGGCAAAGGGGTAGCACACTAATCCAATAAAACTGCACAAATGTTTCTATTGGTGTTGGTCAGCAGCTCTCAGTGCAGTGTGAACTAGCCTTAAGAGAACATGATGGCTGCACCTTGTTTTCCTGTGTGTTTCTCTGTGTCTTGGGATTTTTGTGTCTCTGTGAAGAGAAAGAAAAGAAAAAAAGTAAAAAACAACAACAACAAAAAACATCTGCCATGAAGCTAAAGCATGTTATTTAACAATATTGCCATAAAACAAACTAAATTAGGAGTAAGGTTCACAACCACTGGGCATTAATAAGCTATTAACTAACTGCTAATAAGCGGTGTGTCTCAGTACAAACAGTTATAGTGATTGTACAAAGCTGTATTGTGCAGTTGATGGTCACTTTTTCGGCGAAGTTGTTTCCAGTAATTACAGGAGCAATTACATTTGCTCTTGTCTCAGCTTTCACATGAATTTTTTTTTATAACTCATTAAGAAATGGTTCACAGGTGTTTACTTCACATTAAGGTTAACTTTTAGACGTTATTAACATTTATAACTTATTAATAAATGGTTCACAGGTGTTCACTTTACATTAAGGTTCACTTTCACAGAGTTGATTCTGGTAAGAAACATTGTAAGAAAAGTGACATGAGTAATGAGATATAAGTGAGAAAACCATAAATACAACACCCTTCAGTCTTGCTATAATAGTAAATTTTTTGCTGCATCATGAAATAAATCAGGCATCTGGTTTTGAGTGAAAGAAGTATTAATGAATATATTTATTAAGCATTTTAATGACATGAGTTAAAAATAGCTCAATATTTGGCAGGTATTGCATCAAAATCACCCTTTTACTCATGCATTTATAACTGCTTATCAATGATTTATAATGCATTTGTAAATAAGTTATTAGTCAGCATGACTGGTCCTGTCATTTGCTGCTTGCGTTATATTTGAGGAGCTTGGTTCCAAAATGCTATAAATCCATTTTGATTAATTTGAGTAAAAAAGGTGTTTTCTTTACCAAGAAAGTGGCAAGATGAAAACTGCTATTTTCTGTTTCAAACTTTCACATAGCATCTTTAGGTTATAATAACATTGAAAATCAAAATCTGGATTTGAATTTTTAAAGATTTATTATTAAAACTTTTTTTTTCAAAATGCAATAAATCCACTGAATCAATATAAAAGTTATTTTTCATAATGAAACTGTTGAAAATACTAGGGCTGCACGATAAATTGCATGGGTTTATCATGCGCATCTCGTCAGTAAAGCCAGTTCTGTGATTAATAGTAAATCTCCATCACGTGCTTTCAGATGGAGCGGCATTTAATACACAGAGCTGTAGATGGAATGGTGTGCTGTGATTGGTTGAGCGGATGTACTGCATTCTGCAGAGAAGGGAGACTGGCGTTTGTCATGGTTTGGAAAGATAGGGAGTAAACATGACAGAATAAAAATTTACTTTTCAATACTGATCAAACAATACTGATTATGGTAGAAACTAATTTTTTTTAAATGCCGTTTTGGCCGGTTCCAAAAATGCCGATTTGGAATCAAACTCTTCATTTTATTTTTTCCATTTACAGACAGTGATTGATATTTACTCCTGATATGTTATAAATCACCTTCAACAGCAACAGATGTCTTCATATTGCCCTCAGTCTGAGCTGCGAGGGAGAAATAGAGAATTACTCACTGGGAAACATTTATCTCACAATCACATCAGCAGAGCAAAGAGGAAAGAAAATATGTTTCACTTGCAAATATTTAATCTCGTTACAGTCATAGTGAATTAAATGTTACCTTGCTTTTGTTTATTCTCCATCTGTTCAGCCAGATCATTTTGGTTCATCTTCCTCAGGATGTCCACCATGATCTTCACAGCTTCTTCTGGTCCAAAACATGCCACCATCTTATCTACTGTATCGATTCTATCCGCCTTTTCCAATTCAGACCTTGATAAATTATCTTGATAAAAATTCACTAAGTGCCACTGAAACTCCTTCAATTTAGATTCTACCAGCTCCTTCAGTGAGTCCAAGAGCAGCTCTTTAACAGACGCCATCGTCCTTCACCAACTCACGGCTGCAGGACAAGAAAATAAAAACGTCTTAAGTACTTCCACTCTTTAACCTGTGTATCTAAACTCAAATATTATTTGGATTTTTTAAGCTGTGAATAGAGACATATGAGTCAACAGAAAGTTGTTTTAAGCAAATCTGATATTGTTGCTTTGAGTTTTGTTAGCAAAAAACAAACAAACAAAACACTGATGTAAATAATATCTCAATGTTGTCTGATACTGTAAGTGTAGAATCAATACAGTCACTTTTAAATCCATATGTTTCAGTATCTCATGAAGTAACATTAGTATAATTTACTAACCATGAATGATGATGCAGATGTTTCTTGTTTCTCCAATTAACTGTGTCTTGATCAGAAGCTCCGAAACTTTCAATTCTGCATTTTTCTAAGACTCTGGAGGGGGAAGTTTTCTTCAGAACTTAAACCTGTTAAACCAGAACAATTTAAGAAAACTAATGAAACCAATATGCTATTTTCACTTATTTGCCAGAGACATGGGAAATATGTGTAAATAGCAATAAGATGCTATTTACACTGTCTTAATACTAAAAATTAACAGTAATAAACCTGTTTCTTCTGGTTAGGTAAAAACCGGTAGCTTATATAAAGTCAAGTTCAGCATAAATTATAACACTGCTATAGAGTCCTTTAAATAGAAGAGATATAGCTGTTACAAGTCAGCTTGATCACCTAACCTCTTTTTAATGTACATACCAAAAAAATAAAAGTGTTTGATGGCTTTTTATGCAGATGAAATTTCCCTTAGAAAATTAACACATTTATAGTGTCATTGACTACAGAAAATACAGTGTCATACTTCAAACCACTATCATGGGTGTATCTACTGTCATTATCTTATGAAATGCACTCTGTTGAAATGTTTCTAGAAGCACATGTTCATTTTGAGTAGTTGCAAGAGGAAAATAAACGTAGAAGTGTTTCTGACTCAAGATTACACAAAGAACATAGATGATATTCTTATATTCATTAAGAAGGGCAATGCATGAGTAATATCTATAACTGACTGAAATATATTTTTCATTTTGTTACTTACAGTGTAAAACAACCTATAGAGTAACAACAGAAGGCTACTTTAAAATTATCATTATATCAATTATATAAAAGTTTGAAAACATGATTGCAGAATATTAGAGTGAAATATGGACAAATAGGGATTACAAGATTGTAACATATTTAATCATGTTTCTTGATTTTATGCCTACTTACATTAAAAAGGAAGTGCCTTTGTGCTCCACACCAGACGACTTGCTTTGATCAAAATGTTCAGCTACTAGACAAGTTCTCAAAGTGTCCTTGGTTTCCCATTATTTACATCTACATTCCCACATCAGCAAATAATAAAAACAGTTTGATGATCAGTTTTTTAAAATGAAAAAAATCTTGCGGTCAAGTGTAAACACTGCATGTACAACATCTGCTTTCACTTCCGTTTTTGTCAGCAAGGTTGCCAAATCTGTCTGAAACCTCCCACCTCATCATCTTCATAGTTTTTACAGTTTTGTTGTGACAGTGACTACAGACTGTTTTGATCAAATTTCTGGTAACACTTTATAATAATGATCAGGTATAAGTAATTTAAAAGTGTTTAATTAATGATTAACTAATCATTTAAAAATTAATATACATTTGTAGATGATTAATAAGTGAAATGTTAACATGCCACAAGTGTGTTTTAAGTCATCCAAAAAATGTTTTTGTAAGTCACGACATAATCATATCATTAGTAAATGATTAATAATTATTTGATATATTATTAATCACTTATAATATTATCATGTAATATTATTATGTAATAATATTACACTGCTCTAACATTTTATCATAAAGATTTAATAAGTTGATTTAAAATTATTTGAAGAAAAACAATATATTGTGTGGATAAAAAATAACACATCCAACCTCCACTACAGACCCTACTACAGATCTTACTGAGTTTGTGGCATAGTGATAATAATGGCACAGAGCTGCACAAACTCTCAGGATGTGCAAGAAAATATTTTATATTCACTGAATGTGTCAGTCTCATAAATTGACCAGTTAAATTGTTTTTACAAGTAACATTTCACATTACAGTCACTACAGACAGCATCTGTTCCAGCAATAATCCAGACACCAAATGATAATTAATTTTATCTCAAATTAATCATCACTTCTGTCATAAGAAAGTTTTGCATGTTTTCATACTTGACACTTCTGAACAGTTAATGAACAGCTCCATACACGCACTAAATGAGAAAAAAATTGTTTAAGGAGAAACACCATGAGGAGACGGAGGAATAATCAGAGACTCCAAGCTTTGATAAACTTTGTGAAAAAGTTTAAATCAGTCCTTTTTAATAAAGAGGTTGAAGTTCTTTCTGATTCTGAGACAGACAGCAATGATCATCCCTATTTATCATTGAAATGACCTCATATTTCAGGATACACAAAGTGAAAATATTGATGGGGAATGAAGGAACTGTAAATCTGACCACAGTTTTCAGTCTCACAGTACATGTGTATTAGTGTTTAGGTTGCAGTGTTACTGTAGTTTATTTGCTGCTCGAGTGTATGTCTGACACTGACATCTAGTGGAGGTTTCTGAGACTCACAGACAAACCTGTTTTTCACACAACACTCAAACCAAGAACAGTGTTGCCAGATTGGGCAAGTTTCCATCCAATTTGGACTTCTTGTGATCAGGCTGGGACCCCAAGAAAAATGCATTGGGCAGGTGGACAAAATCTGGGATGAATCTTTTAAATAACTGATGTTTTTTTTTTTTATTAACTTTTTTGTTTGGTCATTATTTTAATACATTTGAACACGTTAAAGGCAGGATAGGTGATTTGGTTCAAAAAATTTTTTTATTATGCTGGTTGAAAGTCTCTTTACATATGGATAGCAATCAGTTACGTGGTCTTCCAGCGAGAATGAAAGGTGCTGTTATTGTGATATTATGCACTTTGTACTGTAATGTTTTGTCACCGGTGAATGAGACATGAGGTAATCTGACAGCTTTGCATTCAATCCTCCACAATATGGAACGCGGACGGTGCCAATTTTCTTTAAACGAAAACGCATGATTTTTGACCCCGCGTCAACACGCACTATTTGTTCGTGTTAACGCTGTTAATTTTTTTACGTGTGTTTCTTTTGTATGTGTAGACACGCACATTCTGGTCGTGTTAAGGCATCAGTTGTCGTCGCGTTACTTTTGCACATGTAAAGACGCACAGTTTTTCCATGGTAATACGACCAACTTGAACGTGTTTCTAAACACGTACATTCTGGCCATGTTCGAACTTTAGATAATATAAAGGTAAGTTCCACATATTAATCATTTAGTTTATTGTGGCCTTGTTCTAAAGTACTGATATCTTAAGTGCTTGAGTAAATTAATAAATGTTACATTGTAAATAAATGCTATTATCCATATTATAAATTATAATTTATCTAAATGGGTTATTACATGTTTGTTTTAAGTTATTGGCCTATCATTTTCAAAAGTATAACACAGAATATATTTTTAATATATATACACACACTTTATCACTTTCACATAATAATGTTTTTGGAATTTGGTGTGTAGTTGGTTGTATAGTTTGTTTATGCTGTTCTGTCTCTGCTGTTTCCAGGAACATAATTCTTGGCTGCTGCAGGCTGATGAGTGCTATAATAAAATTACTACATTATATTTAAAATGTGTTTTGATAATCATTATATTTATATTATTTATATTTAAGAAGATATAGTGTCATAGTATATATATATATATATATATATATATATATATATATATATATATATATATATATATAACAGGTCCTTCTCAAAAAAATTAGCATATTGTGAAAAAGTTCATTATTTTCCATAATATAATGATAAAAATTAAACTTTCATATATTTTAGATTCATTGCACACCAACTGAAATATTTCAGGTCTTTTGTTGTTTTAATACTGATGATTTTGGCATACAGCTCATGAAAACCCAAAATTCCTATCTCAAAAAATTAGCATATCATGAAAAGGTTCTCTAAACGAGCTATTAACCTAATCATCTGAATCAACTAATTAACTCTAAACACCTGCAAAAGATTCCTGAGGCTTTTAAAAACTCCCAGCCTGGTTCATTACTCAAACCGCAATCATGGGTAAGACTGCCGACCTGACTGCTGTCCAGAAGGTCATCACTGACACCCTCAAGCGAGAGGGTAAGACACAGAAAGAAATTTCTGCACGAATAGGCTGTTCCCAGAGTGCTGTATCAAGGCACCTCAGTGGGAAGTCTGTGGGAAGGAAAAAGTGTGGCGAAAAACGCTGCACAACGAGAAGAGGTGACCGGACCCTGAGGAAGATTGTGGAGAAGGACCGATTCCAGACCTTGGGGGACCTGCGGAAGCAGTGGACTGAGTCTGGAGTAGAAACATCCAGAGCCCACCGTGCACAGGCGTGTGCAGGAAATGGGCTACAGGTGCCGCATTCCCCACAGAGAAGCAGCACTGGACTGTTGCTCAGTGGTCCAAAGTACTTTTTTTCGGATGAAAGCAAATTTTGCATGTCATTCGGAAATCAAGGTGCCAGAGTCTGGAGGAAGACTGGGGAGAAGGAAATGCCAAAATGCCTGAAGTCCAGTGTCAAGTACCCACAGTCAGTGATGGTCTGGGGTGCCATGTCAGCTGCTGGTGTTGGTCTACTGTGTTTTATCAAGGGCAGGGCAGGTCAATGCAGCTAGCTATCAGGAGATTTTGGAGCACTTCATGCTTCCATCTGCTGAAAAGCTTTATGGAGATGAAGATTTCGTTTTTCAGCACGACCTGGCACCTGCTCACAGTGCCAAAACCACTGGTAAATGGTTTACTGACCATGGTATTACTGTGCTCAATTGGCCTGCCAACTCTCCTGACCTGAACCCCATAGAGAATCTGTGGGATATTGTGAAGAGAAAGTTGAGAGACGCAAGACCCAACACTCTGGATGAGCTTAAGGCCGCTATCGAAGCATCCTGGGCCTCCATAACACCTCAGCAGTGCCACAGGCTGATTGTCTCCATGCCACGCCGCCATTGAAGCAGTCATTTCTGCAAAAGGATTCCCGACCAAGTATGAGTGCATAACTGAACATAATTATTTGAAGGTTGACTTTTTTTGTATTAAAACCACTTTTCTTTTATTGGTCGGATGAAATATGCTAATTTTTTGGGATAGGAATTTTGGGTTTTCATGAGCTGTATGCCAAAATCATCAGTATTAAAACAATAAAAGACCTGAAATATTTCAGTTGGTGTGCAATGATTCTAAAATATATGAAAGTTTAATTTTTATCATTACATTATGGAAAAAATTAACTTTTCCATGATATTCAAATTTTTTGAGAAGGACCTGTATATATATATATATATATATATATATATATATATATATATATATATATATATATATATATATATATATATATATATACAGGTCCTTCTCAAAAAAATTAGAATATCATGGAAAAGTTAATTTATATCAGGAATTCAACTTAAAATATGAAACTAATATATTATATAGGCTCATTGCTTGGAAAGTGAGATATTTCGAGACTTTATGTGTTATATTTTTGATGATTATGGCTTACAGCTTGTGAAACCCACAAAATCAAAATTTCATAAAATTGTTTACATCAGTTTAATTAGTGTAAATGTACATGTGATAAACTCTTATACACTGCACTGAAACAAGCAAAAAGACACAGATAGTGTTTTACATTTTTCACATCTGTGTGTAGTTTGGTGTGTATGTGGATAATCTTTTGATATTTGTGTGCAATTTTTGGTAGAGTTAAAATAGTTTTGAACGAAGAGTTTGCTTTTGCAAGAGATGTCCAATGTTTTAATTTTGTTTGTTTTTTGGTTTTGTGTGCTGAGTTTCAAGAAGCCATATCAGAAATTGTGTGTGTGAGAAAAATGTGAAAAAATCCTGTTTATTTTAGTTCAGGACTCCATAATGCAGGTGTTACTAATCTGTACTTAATCTTTGTTTTTTTTTACGCACGATTAACTATTTATCATGGCCTATTCAAAATTTAAACCTTATAGGAAACTGCCCCTTGAAAATGGGGTGTGAGCTCATTTTAAATTACAATTACAGACAAACACAATTTAACTTAACTATTAACACACAAACAATTGTACTTTTCACATTTACGTTTATAGAAATCATTCACAGAGCAAGGCAGAAAAATTAAGAGAACAACTGAATGTTATTAAGAGATTTTGGTATTGGACTTGGTTTTGCAGTGCCCCCTTTTCATTACAAAACTGCTTAGCAATGCTTTAGTCTTTTTTTTTTGTCATGAAATTTGCCTATTTTCACATGTACCGGTAACCTTTAAACATTTCCAGTTTTCCCCCAGAACTCTTATATCAATTAATTACGGTATGTTTTAAAAAATATGTATCATTATAGGCCATTAATGGATGGATTAATGGATTTACCTAAATTGCTGGATTTATTCAATCATTTTAATAGTAAAATAACATATTTTTCATATTATTTCACTTAAATACAAAAAAAACTTTCAGTAGGCTACATGCATGCAATGCAGTTAAATAGACCATCCATTAAGTGTCTCGTGTCATTTTTTTGGAAAAGATAATTATAAATAAAATGGCATTTCATGATTATTGTCGCTAGATGGCCTTAACGAGATATAGAGGACATTAACTGGAACCAACGAGGAAAGGCCGAGTGCTCTTAATTCCCATCAAATGTGACATCAGCATGATAATGACACTGAGGAGCAGACTTGAGGCTTTAAATACAAGATTTAATGCATTAATACAAAATCGACCTGAGAAAATGAAGACGAAGACAACAATTTGTCAACAGATCACAACACAATTGACAGGTTGGTTTTCTACACCTTTAATGTAATAAGCTGAACAGGTAGGCCTAAGCTATAGATGATTTGTATTTTTATTTAATTTCGATCCCTATCAAAAAGCAAATAAAAAAAAGATCCCTTTATATGCAAATCCTTGGACTTTACATAAAAATAATGTATTAACATGGTATTAAGAAGTAGGCTATATCGTTAAGAATGGATTTACAGCTGTAGCCTACAGTCCTTCATTATCGTTTATCATTTATCATAACATGGACAAACCTCCACAGCAGGTCACTTAACTAAGCTGAAAAATAAGAAAAATTACACATGGATGTAACACTTATGAGAAGTGATGCGTTGGGCTTCAAAAATATAACCCACCATGTCTTTGCATTATGAAATAAATGCTTTCTTATCAGACTGAGAATGTTCCAAAGCAACATCCCCAATGAAGTCCCAGCCACGACTAGGAGGAGAGCTGCTAGGCAGAGCATCATTAGGGTTTATTTCATTGAAAATAGCGGGGAGCATCTCATCACATCACAACGTAAGTGCTTTCTGTTGTGTCTAAAGAGACATTAAATGTGGTTATTATGTGACCATTATTATCATTATTTGTGATATCCATATTTTATATTCATGAATCTTTTCTCTAAACAGCCATTTTCAATGAATGAGAGAGCATTTCTTCAGAAAATTAGGGAAGCTTTTCCGATAATTGGAGAGGGTGGAATTGAAATCTGCAGAGTTGACAGGAGGGAAAGGGTAATACCTGTTGAGCTGAGCTTTTTACATTTTTTTGGCAAACTATGTCATTAAGTTCAGTGAAAATGTTTTTTCAAAAACTTTATTTTTCTTGAATGTTAACAATGCAAATGCATAAAACACAGTTTAGAAATACACAATTAAAAGAGAACACTTACAATGGAAAAGTGGATTTTGTACAGTTTCAACAGTTGGTAATCTTGCATAATTAATAAAAGACTTTGAATTTGTTTGATTTACTCTGAAAATAAACATTCCAAAAATAAGAGGAAATATTGCATCATCTGTTTATTTCATTACACTATTGCAGAATCCAAATAAGAAACAATATTTTCAGTCATTGGTCATGTATTTCAAGACAAATATATAGACTGTAGTTTAGTTATATTTTAAAAATGAGTGCAGCATTGTTTCTCAAAATCATTGTGAAATGCAAAAGATCTAAATATAATGTTGTAAATAAAAATACTTAAGAAATCTAGGTTTATTTGAGTAGAGCACCCAAAAGTAATACTTGGTCAATACTTGCTTAATCTTAAAAAGAATGACTGGTGTAGAAAGAAATTATGAAATGATCTGTATTGGTGGCCAAAAGTAAAAAAAAAAAAAAAAAAAAAAATAAAATAAAATGTAGGATGTTAAAATGTTTTAAAATAGGTATCTTAATGATCAAGGCTGCATTAATTTAATAAATATTAATAATCAGCAAAAAAACAGTAATATTGTAAAAATATAACAATGTAAAATAGTTGTTTTCTATGTAAATATATTGTCTTATGTATTTTTTTCCCCTCTGAATATACTCAAAGTTAAATTTTCAGCATTATTAATCCAGTCTTGTCACATTATCCTTTGGAAATCATTCTCATATGTTGATTTGATGTACAGAAACATTTAGGATTTTTATAATGTGGAAAACGCCTCCGGTTACTATCGTAACCTCGGTTCCCTGAGAGGCGGGAACGAGACATTACGTCAGCTAAGATGTATATGGGAACTCCTCCCTTCTCCACTTTCGCTGAAATCTTATGGGCTAACGCCAGCTGGGGACAGCTGGCCAATTGACGCGAAGCATGCAAATACTGAAACGTCACCGGGCAGTATAAAATGCATGGGCGCTAAAATTACGTCAGAATCACGACTGAACGCTAGCACAGCTGATCAAACAGCAACCACGGCGGCTAACGTAATGTCTCGTTCCCGCCTCTCAGGGAACCGAGGTTACGATAGTAACCGGAGGCGTTCCCTATCAAGGCGGTAACTCAACATTACGTCAGCTAAGACGTATATGGGAACCGTATTAAATCGCCAAATCCGTGAGAGCAGTGAAGATAAGCCCTGAACGGGGTCAATCACACCCACACATAAGCAAGACAGTTCCAGCCAATAGCCGCGTGGCTAAGAGTACTCGCATCTGATAGGCGGAACTAGACCAATGAAAAACATCTGCTCCGACCCTAACAAAATTTGCATATCTTCATGCAATGAACACGAAGGCTGCACTGAATTAGGGCAGACACAACACAATGAGCACTCAAGCATGAGAGTTAAACACAGAGTCGACAGCGTTTGCGGTGACAACTGCATAATCTTATAAAACCATAACACAGAGTTATCAGCTATGGTAACTACTGTATAACTGGTTATAACAGTTCACAACAAATGAATGAAACTTAACTCACCGAAGTACATGTGATGCTACAGAGGGTACATCCAGCTTGTAAAACTTGGCGAATGTGTTCTAGGAAGACCAGCCAGCAGCAAGACATAAATCCAGGATAGACATCCCTCTAGCCCAAGCCCATGAGGAGGCAATTGCCCTCACAGAATGAACTCTGATGTTGAGGGGACAATCTTTCCCCTAGCATTCGTAAGCCAACGTAATAGCATCCACAATCCAGTGAGATAGTCTCTATTTCGAACAGCACGTCCCTTAATACATCCACCAAAGCACACGAACAGCTGGTCCGACTGACGAAAGGCGGCCCGAGTGATCCACATATGTCCGCAAAGCCCTAACAGGGCAGACAGTGCTCTGAGCATCAGCGTCACGCGAGGCTGGGCGGCTCAGCAGATAAGGCGGGGGGCAGGGAAACAACCTGTGCTGCTGAACGGTGTATTGAGTGACTTCGGCACGTAACCTGGTCTCGGCCGGAGAGTGACATTACAGTCGCCAGGTCCGAAACGGATGCAATCGTCGTTCACCGAAAATGCGTGTACAGTGACACAGTGTTGGGTGCAAGAGGAAGAAAAGGCTCTTTTTGTGAATAGATACATGTTTTTATTGTGTAACTCACACAAACAGCACTTAAACCCACATAGCAATCGTCTCCCGTAGGAACATGGGGGACATGATGCCCCTTGAACATGGCGCTTGGGGGCGGGGCCTCCAGCGTGCTCTCTTTTCCTCCTTAACGGTCCGTCATGAAGATGGCTTGGTAGCCGGGGATGGGCGCGCTGGCTCTCTCGCGGCGCGGGCTCCCCCTCTGACCCTGCGTTTCCTTCCAGGCCCTGACCACTGCTTGCTTCGGCCGAAACGAGCGTCCGGTTTCGGGGCGGGGCGCCACGGCGGGGCTGTCCACCCGTGTCCCTGAGCCTGGCGAGGTGCAGAAGATGAACGGGACCTCGCAGACGATGACTGGAGTGAGCGACGGGGCATCACGTGACTCATCGCCTTGGCGCGCTTTTGCGTCTCGGAGAAACTCTCCGTGACCGACTCCACGGCGTCACCAAAGAGGCCGGAGGGAGTGATTGGGGCATTTAAAAGCGTCTTGCGGTCAGCGTCCTTCAGGTCAGCTAGGGTAAGCCATAGGTGCCTGTTAAGGACGACCATGAACCCCATGGAGTGGCCGATGGCTTGAGCAGAGCGCTTTGTAGCCATCAGCACGAGATCAGTTGCAGCACACAGATCCCTGATGATGTCAGCCGCCGTCGAGGGATTGAAGCAGTTTCGCCTGGAACACCTGGAGTATAGCCATAGAGTGAAGAGCAGAAACTGCCTCCCCTGCAGCAGCAGCAGCATAGGCTTTTTTCCGCCTGGTGGGCCGTGAATCTGCACGGCTTGAAAGGCAGGGCTGCGGTCCATAACCCAACGCAGAGGAAGATGGGCACAGGTGCACGGCAACAGTCTCCTCGACGGGGGGCATGCGCACATACCCGTGGGCTTCCGCCCGTCCAACGTGCGCGAACATGGCCTGCGTGGCAGAGTGGGTGCACGCCGATTGGGGTGCAGCCCACGACTTCACCACGTGCTCGTGTACGTCTGGGAAGAACGGGGTTCTTCTCCTCAATGCGGCCTGGCGGCGGCTCGACTGGGAGGAACCACGAGTCCAGCTTACTTTTCACAGGCTCGTCAGGTGCGTTCCAAGCGAGGTCCAGCTCCGTGACGGCCTTGCTGAGGACCCTGACGAGAATCCTCCTGGAGGTCTGCATGGCCCTCTTGGTCGGGGCGGTCCGACTGAAACCCCCATCGTTTTCCGACGCTGAGAGCGACATGGAGTCGTCTTCCTTGCCAGCTCTTTCGAAGGTGACGAAGTTCGCGACGGCGTTTGGGGGGGGCGGAAGCTAGCGTCCGCGAAGCTGACAGCTTCAAACTCGTCTTCGGGCGGGGGAGGGCCCACCAGCGGCTCATTGGCGGCAGTGGGCCTCATCCTGCTGTTTGCCCGAGCCACTTCTTTCCTGGCTCTGAGGACGCGCACTGGCAGCTCGGCGCAGTGGGCGCACGTGTCGTCCGTGAGTGCAGCCTCGGCTAGGCGAGACCCAGGCAGGTGACACAGAACTGGTTAAGGTCGGGCGGGTCAATGGGACCCGCGCAAATCTGGCATGTAGCAGCCATCGGATGCGGAGAGGAAAACAGGGGTGAGTAGTCCTCTAATGCAACTTCCACGATGACTTAGATAAGACTTCTAGCGTGAAGAAAGAGATTCTGATGTAATTTTCGCGCCCATGCATTTTATACTGCCCGGGTGACGTGTCAGTATTTGCATGCTTCGCGTCAATTGGTCCAGCTATCCCCAGCTGGCATTAGCCCATAAGATTTCAGCGAAAGTGGAGAAGGGAGGAGTTCCCATATACGTCTTAGCTGACGTAATGTTGATTACCGCCTTGATAGGGAAACTGTTGTTCTGCTTATCATTTTGTGATTCATCATATGTTTTGTGATAAACCATGATACTTTTTTCAGGAATAGTAAAAAATTATTTTGATAAACTTTTGTCACTTTTGATCAATTTAATGCATTCTAACTGAATACAGATTATTGTTAATGTTAATTATTAATGTTTAGTACTGTATACAAAAATATTAAATGTTTCTTGTAAGAAGAAATAAATAAATTACATTCTAAACTATATTTATATAGAAAACAGTTATCTTAAATTGTAATAATATATTAAAGTATTACTGTTTTATATAAACAAATGCAGCTTAAGTGACCATAAGAAAAAGCATTAAAAATCTTAAATATTCCAAACATTTGTTCCAGTGTAAGTGTGATCTATATGGGTTGAGGAATATTTCCAAGGAAGTTAATAACTTGCTCTAAAAGATCAGTCCTAAATCATCACGTCTTCCACCAAGAGGGTTGACCTGAGCTGAACAAGTTGTCCCATTACTCCTGCTTGAATGTTGAAGTGGTTGGCAGGAACCTCAACAGATTCCTGGCCAGTGGAAAATTGTGTGAAAAGCTTGGGGTGTAACTTCTTCTGAAGCTGGAGGTTATGTTTACATCTGCAACAGGCTCCTCATCTGCTCCAAGGATTCCACGTATCCCTGTCTGGTTTCGAGTTAGCTGTGAGAGACATCCTCAAATGAAGAGTTGATGGGGAGACATGTACCGTACAGTTCTCAGCTTGTGGTGGTTCCATTGATGAATGAACAGTTGGAGATCCCTGTTGATTTGAGGTATATACACATAATGTAATGCCTAAAGGTGCATTTCATTGGTACTGTCAATTTTACATTCAATTTCCAAAAGCATGAATAAGGCCATAGTAAGTATTGGAGATGCCCCCACCAACACAATCCCCCTAACATTCCCTCAATCTCTGGTTGTGTGTGCTCCTTCCTCTTAGAGCACTTCCTCTGGTGAATCCCCGGAAGACATTCATAAATAGGCAGACTGCATTATTCTCCCCCTCCATTATCACAACGGACTCTTGAAGGTAAACCATATTGGCCAATGGCTTCTACAAAACTCTGGAAAACTGTGTCACTTCGATTGTTGGAAGAAGCCTTTAAGAATACAACAAGCCTGCTGTACCCGTCAATCCCCACCAGGCATGACAATCCTCCACCTAAAAAAAAAAAGTAATAATTATGTAAAAGTATGGTACACAAAGGTACACCTGAAACCTGATCAATTTACATAATATTTATTCTGGTAGTCATCTCTAAAGATCTAAAGCTAAGTATACAGAAGGTGATGGAAATTAATGTTACTGGATTATTTGTGTTTGGCAGAAACCATCTTGAGTGCCATCAATAATATTGACATTTCATTGAACCCGAGTTAAAATGATAAAAAATAAAAGTTTTGTTTTAGCAGTTTGCCACTGTCTATTTTTTACATTAATAAAAATAATAGTAGGAAAAACCATTTACCTGGATTAACTTTATGATTACCGTCCAAATGCCATAAGGATTTGGCCCGGCAACCTGATAGACTCTTCTGTGCAGTATACGTGTGGTGACTCTCTGGGCTGCTCCTGCTGGATTAGTCCTGATTAAACTTTTGTCGGACCTGTGCCGCTGCATGCTGCACCAAGTTCATCATTTCCTCCAACTAATCTCTAACTCTGTTATCAAGGTCAGAGTCGGACAGATCAGTGTATCTGTCCTCTAAGTGAAATTCTGTATTCTCTGTTGATAGAAATGAGCAAAAGTGAGACTCATGGATTAAAACCCAAGATAATTGTACTTAAATTCTCCTCTATTATGTATATTAAGTTATATTGTTTATAATCAGTCAATCAATCAATCAATTCATTAGCTTTAGGGTATAATAATAACTATTTTCTGCTCAGTACTGAACACCTCACCTTAAACGAGTGTTTCACAGTTCGCCTGGACACACACAAGATTTCTGCCATTTGTCTTGTAGAAAAGTTATATCTATCAGAAAACGCAAACTGTTCTTCGGTTATGGAGAATCGTGGACGGCCAGATGAGCCCCTTACCAAGGGAGCACTATAGCCCTGGGTTCCCCAGAAAACAGATAAAAGGATAACAGAAAAAAAACACTTAATAAAGAAACAATTCATAATTAGTATTCAAAACATCTCAAACACAATAATATGATACATATCAATATTAACACATTTTGGAGCATACCGTGCTGCTGGAGTCAATGTTTCCAAATGATCCAGAAACTCAGATACCTGGTCCAGCATTTCATTTCACCAGGATCCAGCATTCTCCCTTCTTGACCATACCACACTTCTGGCCATTGTCTGCATTCGTAAAAGACAAAATATATAATAATATAATATATAATAAAAAATCTACTTACAATTAATTCAAAATAATTACAAAGAATCAGATTGTCATGTTAAATTTTTATTCATTCATATATATTACTGTCAGGACATTATAAAACAAAGTTCTTTGGAAAACTACAAACTAAACAATGTAACCTAAAGTTAAATGTAATTTAAATCATAATTATCTATGTTTTTATTAGCTCTCCTTTAACATCCACTGGTATTGTAAGAGGGACATTTTTCCTTACCATGTAATGATTTCACAAGTTTGCATTAAGTCAGCCATAGATCATGCTTTCTTATAAATGTAATGCATTTTTGGACATACCGTAATATCACAAGATTCAAATCTTCATTGTGGTTAGAAGAAGCCAGCTGCACGCAGTCTGAAAAATGTTCGTTGGCAGTTTGCTAAAAAATTTCTAAGAGCCATGGTTATGGCTGGTGGACTTTTGAATCTGTAGAACGACCGTAGGACTTGAAAACGGGCATGACAAATCATGACATAAGGCTGACATCACATGCAACGTACCAATGCATCATCCTTTGCGAACAATAGGCTTGTTTGAGATGCGCCTTGCCTCGCCTGAAATGTACGTGAGAGTAGGCGGCTGCAGTAAGGGGAGGGGGTCAAAAAAGACCTTTGAAGTCGGACACTTCCTGAATCTCGCTGTTTGTCGCCTGCAAACGTCAGCAATGTGAGGAGATCGCGTTCGCTTTTTTTAATCGCAGATGCAGTGGATGTAATCGAAATACAAAGGAGGAAATTTTAGAAGAATGTTTGCAAACAGCAGGTTTCTGCCACCATTTCAAGTCCATAGTAGTTTTTCCATACTATGGCAAGTCAAAAGCTGTTTTGTAGCAAACATTCTTCATAATTTCTTCCCTTGTTTTTAAGCCAGACTCTGACACTTCTCAGATGAAAACCACACAAAGATGAGGCATAATGGCTAACCAGTCCATTTAGAGATGTATGTGTGCATGTATATTTTAATGGACTGATTTATTAATTCACACAACCATACAATAGAATAAAGTGAAAATTACAAGGAAGAATTCTAATTAAGAGAAAAATTAAAATAAACGCATGTCCTAATTCTGAACTTCACTAGGTCGTGTTTTGTTTTTGTTCAGTTCGCATGTACATATAAATACAATAAATGGGTAATCTAATCTTAGAATAAAGAGAAAATGTATCAGTTGACATTCTCAGCCAATGAGCATGAAGCTGTGTCGTTTCCCATCATGCTTTAGAATAGCGCAGTTGGTGGAGAGCAACTGCGCTCGACTGCTCCATCCGACACAGCCCGCCCCCCTCACCTTCGGGAGAGTTTTTTTTTGGCACACGTCAGCAGAACATCAGAGCAAGGCGGACATAACTTCGGACACTTTTCTAACCGGCATGCATCTCGCGGGTGATCACCGGTGATCGTTTCTGCGCAGATTTTGCTCATCTCAACAAGCCTAAGTATAACGTCGATGATTTTGGCATACGTGCATACCAACCAGAGACATACACGTACATCGCGTCCCATATGCAAATATAGTCTCAAAAACAGCAATTTCATGGCTGCTTTGCTGTGTTGACGCGTTTAACGCGAACAAATAGTGCGTGTTGACGCGGTCAAAAATCACGCGTTTCGTTTTAAAGAATATTGGCACCGTCCGCGTTCCATACCACAACGCCATCTCTCACAACAGAGTCTCTTCTCCCAGTCAAGACAGAAAGTGGCAGCCTTCGAGGGAATTTTACGGCATCAACAATATAAACTGTAGATATACATTAGTATCCCAATCAACAACTGAGACCATGTGATGATCAACGATCCTCAAAATTTTTAAACTCACTGTGAGGATCACGAGTTTGAGCAGGTTGATCGGATGCCGTTCCAATATCGGTTGGATAAGATTCCTAAAAGGTTTCGCACATACAGCACCCATACATACATTGAATGCAGAGATGTTCTAACCAATGTCTACAGTATATAGTGAGAATAAACATTATACATTCCCTTTATTTCAGATAGTGCCGCTAAAAATAGAATCTACTTGCACAATAAACTATAAGTACAATTCATTTAAACATCTCCTCTACAGAAATGATTTTGTGCATGTTTTAAATAAAATGTTTATTTAATGACAATAGTAAGCTATTAAGGCATATTTCAGGTCTTGTGCATCAGGCGTGCAAAGTATCATAAACTCAATCCATCAGGATCAGCAGTCAATCTTCCCCGGCAACTTAGAACAGGTTCGACTGTCAGCAAACTTCAGCTTGTCGTCTTATGCTGTAATCAACTTATATGGATTAGAGAGGTTATTTCTTTCTCTCAAAGGAACAGAACTGATACAGAGACATGTAGTTTTTTGTTTTAGAAAAGTTCACTATGGTCCACACTCCAACACAGAGTGGCGATATACACCGCTTACAACTGGCTAACCACCAAAAAACCGAAGAGAAGTCGAATCAAAACATCACATTGTGATCCTGTATAATGTGGGTTAGGGACTGTTACACGTGGAATGTTTACACGGAGAAAATGGGTGATGGTTTTTCTTTAAAAGTGGCCATGAAACCCTAAAGGGTCATTCCTGTCAAATCAACCAATTCATTCAAAACATCCCCTGTGCACATTTTTGATTTTGGCTAATTTTTTCTTAAGAGAAGACGACATGTATAGTAATGAAACTTACTTAGTCTTCAGACATTCTGCTTTAACCTCCCCTCCTCAGCCTCAGCCGAAGGTAAGAGTTATTAGAAAATAAGTTTTTAGTTAGAAGTAGTAGTCTTTGGGGACACCATAACAGTTTTAAATCTAAACCTGAATAACCCCACAGGAAATGCTAGGCAAGATTCTCCGTCGGTGAGGAGGAATGAGGTGGTGAAACAGTCTCAGTCCGGGGGCAGCCCATTCACCATAGCAATGAGTAGGAAGATGACCTCTGAAAAACCGGCAGAGTGTCATAGTGCTTGTCACTAAGTTCTAGTGGAAATTATTTCTTGCCTTCAATACGGTGAGTCCAGCTGGTTCAGGTATTAGGCAATAGATTGATCACGATTTTATGTTTTTAAAATAAGTCTCTTGCTGCTCAACCAGGCTTATTTTATTTGATTCAAAATATACACAAAACCAATAAATTGTGAATATAAGTAAGTGATACAGTATATTCATTGATGCGCAGAACATTTATTTATCATGTCTAAACAGTTGTGTGCAAATTTTTCAGGATATTTGAATGAATAAATCTAAGTCTTTTTTGGTTTGTAGTGTCCATAAATGCAGGACAACAATCGGACAAGCCAAAAACGGTTACCAGCCCACCTTGACAATTGTAATTAACCTCAGGTGAAACTGGTGACTGCAGTAAAACAGGTAATGGGCGTTAATCTTGAATGAAATCTGCCATTATTGACACCCCCCCCCATTCACACCCCAAACCAGTAGAACGTGTCTTCTGGTTGAACCCAAAATCAACATTTTAAATACAGCATTCACATCACGATATATAAATAGGATAACTATATTATTATATAATAATCATCGATTCACATACAGTTAATACCATGAAATTAAATTATTATTGGTGATGCCTAGTTTTTGAAAAAAAAAAAAAAATCTTGATTTGAAGCTTGAAATCCATCCCTTCCTGTGAACGGAAATGACCAGCATTTTTCTTTTTGTGTCTGCAGAGAACGTTATATGCTGTTTAACATTCAAAAAACCAAGTAAACTACCTCTTAGCACATGAAATCTTTCATTGTCTACGTGGGGTCAATTACTTATCCAAATGGCAAACCAGTTTGGCCTTTTGGACTGGAATCTAAAGAAGGTAGCATATATAGAAGACGTGGTAAAGCCCCTTTTCACACTGCGGATTCCGGAAAATACATGGTAATGTGTCCCGGAAATGGTTCCCCGGGTTCGCTAGATTATTGCCCCCTTTCACACTGCCATGATTACCAACCCTGAATATTGCGTGCATTCACACACAAACCCCTAAAGGTCCCATAAACACATGACTTAGGAGTGACGTGTAATGTACCACGTCTAAACGCTTTTCACTTAGTCATGGTGAACGATCTCAGCTTCAGCGCGGAAATTGAGAACTAACTGATCTCTGCTTTGGTACAGTTTGCACATATTGTTTTCGTTGCGAACGTTTATCTGCCTTCAAAACCCCCGCTAAAAGAGTCGCGCGATACACATGTGTCATCCTACGACACACCCTTCCTTTCGGCATTAGTCTGCTTTTGTCACACAGCACTTGTTCCGGACTGAACCCAGCAATGTTACTATGTTCCCCAACCCGGGATCCATGCCGGAATATTCCCAGGACGGTTTGCGTTCACACAGAAGGCAGACCCAGCAATGTTCCCAGCAATTTTCCGGGTCCACGTTGCAGTGTGAGAGGGGTTTAAGAGTAGGTTAACAGATAAATAGAATATAAAACTTCCCAACACCAGATAAAAAAAAAAACCTTGTTTTTTCAGGAACATCTCAAGAAGGCACCTGGCATTAAGGCCAAACGAGTCGTGCCGTGCTGAGACAATTCTTACAACCCAACAGAAGTCGTTCCTCAAGCTCCAAATAGAACATGAACACAGCTACTGCTTTGTAGTCAAGAACTCCTCATCGAAAGCTGCTTCAAACAATCCCAAAAATCAAAGACTTAAAAAAGAAATCTAGACACTACCATCAAAAGAACATGAGAACCAGACAAAAAAATTAACCTTTCAGAGTATCTGCAGTCCCTCAAGGCAGCCCATTTCTTACACGAGATGGGAGCATTCATGCTGGAAAACTGTCCCGATGTGCCTATTGGAAATGCTAAAGAGACAGAAAATTAGTCACACCCACAAAATCCACCCCAGGCCCTTAAACCAATTTGCACTACTCTGCAATTTTATTCAGCAAGGCCTACAATTTTGTCAGGGAGACCTTTGACTTATGTTGCCTCACCCATTCTCGATAACGAGATGGTAACAGCAGCAATGGAGGAGATCCTGGATTCAGTGAAGAGGTACTAGCCTCTCTCCAAACTGAAGCTGCGAAACTGTCTTATGTGGATGTGAGGTGGTGTCCCTTACTGTGATGGTCCATCAAAACATTTTTCCTATGCTCCAAGACCTTGGAGCAACTGCAACCCCAACACCTACCCCCAGTTTCCAAGATCCATCAAACGCCATCGAAAAATTCATGTCCTCCTTGGATTGTCTGCCTAGAGCTGAAGCTGGTACACAACACCTTGGGTCCTATTTATCATTGTAGATCCCTGTGGAACACATAAAAATGGGAATATATCAAATCTTTATCAGTCTCAAAAGACGAAGTACTGCATCTAGGCAACAAACGTATATCAGCCTCATATAGATTGGCAAAAGTCAAAAATGAAAGGTAAACCTTGCTGCGGCAGACCATTATGCCAGTGTGGCAAATGCTTTCCAGTTCTGTAAGCGCGACCTGCAGCTCCCCATTTTTTCTTGCTCTGAGCCAACATGCAAATTCCTGGAGATTTTTGACCGGCTTTTTGGGATAGGATGACTCCAAAAATTCCTGTTGGCAGGGGAATTTAAAGTCCACTCAGACAAGCTAATGAGAGAACCAGCATGGCCTTCTTAATGAAGCTTACATTCATCATTGGATTGAAGGAGCCAGGTATTAATGGATGCCCCCGTTGTGGTACAGGGGAAAACTGCCTTTCTCAGCTTCCTGGGGCAATAAAAAATTTTCAACAATTATATGACACATATGTGGGACAACCAACAAGCACAGTTACAGTATCTTGCTGACCTACAATTTTCACCAGACCCCTTGCGCATTTTTTTGCTGCCATTTCGCTTAGGCTCATGTATGTTAACAACAATCCCACCGCAAGTTAAGTTAAGGCCCATCCCAATTCGAAAACCCTTAACCGCCTTCACTTTCCTCTTCCCCTCGTGTGCACTTCACGTGAGGGGTATGGGTAAGGTAAGGGAAGGGCCAGATGCCCCTTCAAATGAAGATTATTCCGGACCTCACTTCAAACGAGGTCGATACAGTTCCCTGCAACACGGCAATATGGCTGCCCAAGCAAGCGAGAAATCCCATAATGTACGTATTTTTTTATGAAAATTATAAGGATGTTAATAACATATCATTTGTTTTATGTTGGCATTCAATCTTGTTTCATATGTACATTAATGTGCCCTAAGAAACTTTGCAAAAAAACTCTCTATATGAAATTTCTAACGCTATTCCACAACAATGTTATGATATCCAGCTGATTTGATAACAGAGTCACTAGCCCGTGGCGTACTTATCTTTTACCCACATCTGATCATGCCTTGTTTTTTAATGTCCATGAATACATGAATATGAGTTAACAAACAGTGCTTTCCGTTTTTTGTGCTTATTGCAACATTATCCGTCATCATTATATGCTCTCTATCCAACCGGGACGCCGAGGAAGCCCGAAGGCTCATACTTTTCGGGCTGAAAACGACCAGCGTTCCGGAAATTCAAATACAATCCTAAACACCTTTAGATATGTCACGTTCATAGAATTATTACTGTAAATGTATTTAATGAAAAAATACATTTTGACTTATAATTATTATTAATATTCGCTTTTGTCTTCGTCAGGCCCTAAACATCTCCAAACACCGGTTTCTGGAACCAGATGCTGGAGGAGTTACAGCCTCTACGTGCAGTATTTTGAAGAAATGCCAAGGATTTTTTGTTCAGGCTTCTCTGGACCCCCTGTGGTGGTTGCTCATTCCACAGATAGGTAACGCATAACAATCTATGTGTAATGTTTTAAATACACTGCTATAGTATCCTGCTAGTTCTGTGTTCAGTAATTTTAAAATTGTTGTTTTGATGATAATGACATTATTTTTTAGAAAAGCCTGTAGTGACATATGACTATTACCCATTTCTGGACCTGTACTTGGTATATGGTCTTGTTCTCCTAGGACACTGTTGAGCCCAGTGGAAGTACTGCTGCCAGCACAATAGAGCTTCTCATCTTTTGCAAAATACATTTTGGAAGGACAGCCAGCCCTCTCTATCACCAAGGTGATAGCAAGTCGACCAACTCTATCACCAAAAGAAAAAAAAAAAAAAGAGGAAAGTATCCCGTTTTGGTTTTGTAGTGGAGGAGTCCAAAATGAGCAGAAAAACCGCCAGAAAGAGAGCGGGCAAGACTGAGCGGTTTTTGAATCTCTTTGAAAAAAAATTATAGACAAATGTAGTTGTCTTTCATGTACGCATCATAATTTGGTCATGTACGCATCAACTCATAAACGCAGAGAGGTGCCTTCAACAGCACTTACTCACCAGGCAAATCCCAGAATTGGACAGCAAATTTAAAGCCATGCTATCCACACAGGGTCTGGAACTCCTGGTGGCTCTGCGTTCAGGAACTTGAGGCACACATGTCACACAGGTCAGACGACACACACTTCGTGAGTCACGCCCTTCCTTCCTCCTCTTAGGTTTCCACTCGAGGAGGTCCCAAGACCACCCCCCAAGGACCGACACACGAGAGACGGTAAGTAAATATTCAACAGACTTTATTACACTACTAAAAAAAAGGTATGGAAGGAGGCTAAAATCCAACTCTTTTTGGAGAGTAGCAGTCGCGAGTCTCTGAGACTCCGTCGCGGGGAAGATCTCAGGTGAGTCCTTCACTCCTCTTTCCTTCTGCTATGGTGACGACAATCATCTTATTCACAAGTGCCACCTTTTATTCCTGGCTTGCAGGGAACGACTGCAGGGCCTCTCCTTTCCTACGTAACAATACAAGTGGTAATATTTAAGAGTTTGGGATGCACAATGGATAGTCCTGCTGTTACTCTTGGCAAAACCTCCAAGGAGGCCCACGGGTTTGTACTCCCCCTTCGTCCAGATGCTGGTGAACTTGCAAAGGCTGCCGGGATCCAACTAACCGTACTGGTACGGGAGGGGGTTGCCGTGGTTTCTGTATCCTGCGTGACGGGTCGACAATGCAGGTAACGCTTTCAAAGGGACCCTCTAGATCGCACACACCGAGCATACAGTAATGGTAGAACGGATGACACGGACGTGGACAGAGGCCGCTGGCTCTTCACTCGTGTGCAAAGTAAATCGTAGGAAGACACTGGGGCTTCACTTGACACAGGCGAGTGTACAACACAATTATGCTGGCTTAGCTTTGGGCATAAGGTAAGTACATCCAGTAGAACTGGGAACGTCACTCTGGGCATACAGGCGAGTGTACAACACAATATGCTTGCTTTCGCTTTGGGCATACGGTAGTACATCAAATTGTAACTCTGGGACTTCACTTGGCATCGGCGAGTGGTTACAAACAATATGCTGGCTTTACTTTAGCATAAGTAGTACATTGAATAAACGGTACTTCCTCTTGGCAGACAGCGCAGTGTACACCACAATATGCTGGTTTAGCTTTGTGCTAGTGTAACCAAGGTTTACCATGTAGTCCACAAAATATTGTTATTATATAACATAATAATAATGAAGTTCTTAAAAAGTATTCAAAATTAGTACTTGCTAAAAGAAAAATATTACTTTCATATACAATATACAAACTAATTTCATTTGCGTAAGACTAGACCATGGTGATGAGTTGTGAACTTGAAAGACAGCCAATACAACGCAGGATCTGGCGCCGCCGGAAGAATTGATTTCCGGGTTTTTGCCTGAGTATATGCTGAAGTTAAGAGGCAACTTCTCTCTCGCGTGCACGGATGCCTGATAGCGTGTGTCTCGATGCTCCGGGAAACGAATATTAGAAAATACCTTATATATGTGAGTTTGGTCGATGGATTGATGTGATTGAAAGACCATTTTATTTCCTATTACTAGAAGGTGACTTTGTATCGTTATAGAGTGAAACAACCACTCAGCTGTTTAATATAAACGTGTATGCTGATATACTATACTTACCTAGCATTAAGTATTGCTACAGTATTTATGACGTTAATTTTTGATTTAAAAAGGGTAAAGGGAGCGATTGGTATGGCGCTGCTGTCCTGCACCATTCTTCTTTGAATTTCTGAGTTAAACGATCTCCCCTTGGTAAGTCAAATTGCTTTGTAAACTGGTACAAATCAAACTGTTTTACGGTTTGTATAAGATGCACAACAAGCAAGACATAAATTAAAATTGATAGTGGAATTTTTGAGTAAAAAGAAAATGTTGAATGCTTATAGGGTTAATAACACTTAAACGAATGTGAGAGTGGTCCAATATATGAATCATCATTGTAAGTATGTTTGAGAGAGATCACAGAACATTGGCCTATTTAAAGAAATATTCTTTATTTGAAAATGTAATTTCCACATGTCAGGTTATGATGATAACTCATACTGTCAGTAAAAATTGTTTGATTGTATGTTACACATGCGATATTAATGAATTTCTGTGAACCTTGACTGTTCAGTCAGGTTTTTTTTTTTTTTTTTTTTTTTTTTCCTTCTGTTGTTCGTCGTCTTTTTCCAATTCGGCTGTTATACTGGATCTGTTCCTGCCTTCCAGTGGTTCTGTAGGCGGGTTTGGACTGGCGGCCTCCTTGAGTTTGTTCTGGATCTTCTGTTGCAAGAATAGTTCGCACTGATGAACGCAATAGGGTAGGAAAAGACCTAATTTCCTCATCTTTTTATTTTTTTTTTCCGGATGGAGACCTGTTTTCCTTACCAACAATAAAGGGCAACTTATTTATTTTATTTTTCTTCTAAACTTTCAAAAAGCACTCTTTTCACAGGACTAGCAATTCTGAATTGGATTTCCTCGTAAAAAAAAAAACCAAAAAGAAACATTTGGTGTGCATTGGGTTGTATTTGTTTATTAGGATGGACCCCTGTTGAAACCCAAAGGAAAAAAATTGAGACCTAAAGTGTTTAATCGTACATTCTGTTTGAAAAGGAATACATATCTCCATTTTATTTCATTTCATTTTAATATTTGTTACAACCATGTAATTCACACTTTGTCATTCACCTGAAAATACAGGGTGGGTTTCAAAAAGAGTATCACTGTTGTTTGGCAATCTTTCTCACAGCGAATCTGTTTTCTCTGAAACCCATGGTCCCATAGAGTTCATTAGGTGAATAGTCAAGAGTAGGCGGTACAATCTAAGTACATCAAATGTAACTGGGATTTCGCTTGGGTGTATTCAGGCGAGTGTAACAACACAATATGCTGGCGTTAAAGCTTTGGGCATAAGTAGACATCAATGTACTTTGGCTTCACCACTTTGGGGCATACATCAGTGTGACAACACAATATGCTGGCTTAGCTTTGGGCAATAGCTTAGCGGTGATAATATACAGGGAAACAGAAGTGATGTAACTCACAGACCTTTGTGCGGAAATAGACGTCAGGCATTCTTTTCTGAGGCTTCAAACCAACTGCTGAGAGAGATGCGGAATCAAAGCTGCGGCGTCGGTGGGGAACACGGCCGTCCGTGGTGTACACACAGGTAGTTGTTTCCACCCGGGTGGCTACCTGGATCGGTCCTAGACGCTTCCCTCTTCTTTCTTCCAACCGACAGGGCAGAATCTAACAGGGCGATACCTTTGAGAACTCCACGCAGGTAATAATACCTAACAGCTGGATTTTCCTCCTACCGCAGCCACTCCTCACCGGTAATTACTCCCACATGTCCACACTGTTCTTACGTCATTGTTTCCCACCACCGTCCACGTGGGAAGAAGGGTCAGGATGTAATCGACAGCATATAATTAGAGGTTTTCTTCGCCCGCTCTCGTACCTCACTTCTTTCACAGGATTGTCGTCGGGCCTGTAAAGGTGGTTGTTGACGACACAACACAGCCCAAAACACTGCAATTTTCAGTGTATCACTCACGCAAAGGACAAGACTCACACCACTGCCTCCACAAACTCTTGGTGAATTTAGGGTCAAAACCCCGTCTGATCAAAGACTCGTCCTGGAAATCGTGATACACTGATGCCACGAATATCAGATTAAACTCGCGCCGGCACGACACCACGTCCTCTCCCCCCCCTTCTTCGCTCACGGTCCCCGTTACACCACAATCCTCCTCCACGGTGGGGCCGCTCACATACTCTGCCACAAAACTCACAAAAGCTCACAGATAGTTCACCCTCTAGTGATATACTGCTATACGAGGGTTAGGGTACTCACAACCGTTGCTAACACGAGGTCTCTTTCCCTCTTCTTTCAGCTCCTGGATCCTTCTCCTGCTGCCACGTGCCCTTTCGAAAAGGCCTCCTTCGCAATATTTGCCGGGGAGTCTTCCTGTTTTCAAACCACTCAGAATTTGTTACACTGTCCCCTGGAGCATTTCACAGTTATGTAACAATCCCAATATACTCAGCCCGGTTTCCCCTGTTTCCTGCAAACCCGTTGTCTCCGTCTTCGCCCAGCAACAGATCCTCTGCTTCCTTTTCAACTGCACTTGCCCGAACACTCCAACTCACTTCGCACGTATCGGCTAAAATAACCAAGAACTTCACTCCCTCCGGTTTCGAGGCCCTCTTTAATAATCCTCCTCCTTCTCTTTCACACTGCCCAATCCGCATCCGCGCCCCGCTCATCTATACACCTGCGATCACTGAAACCCTGATTTCCTTCCCGGATTTTCCGCGGAGAACCGGTGTATTGAACTTATGGTCGGCGAACCAATCCCGTCACTTTTAGTTCCGCCCTACAAGTCACTCCGTGACAACACCTGTTCACTGAACCATACACAACCATGTTTCATTCTCAATTAAGTACTTAGAGACGCTACACCAATTCAGGCTCCACTTCCTTGCAAAGGAACCCATCATCAATCACTTGCTTCTTACCTGTGAAGCTCTTCGATGAAACAAGGGCAATCAGTGTGTTCTCGTTTTTGGTTTTGGTAAAAAAGAAAGTCAATGAAGTTTTTCATTGTGGATTGTTACCTTAATTACTCTAAATTAATCTAGCTAGCAAGTGGTATTTCATGTAGCCAAGAAACCCAAAACCCCTCAACAACTGTTACAATTTGAATAAAGTTGTACCTCTGTCAGCTTTATTTAATATACGCTTTAAAAAACAAAAAAGATTGCGTCAAGCAACTGAACAACAATAATTAGGAAAACAGTGTGTCGAATAATGCAAAATGACAGTTAAAGGCAGTACTCTACTTCACAGGATCAAAAATCTATTCAGAATGGACCATTTCAGACAGACAGCTAGTCATAAAGTACATTGGCAATTTGTTTATGGTGTTGTCGTGTATTATTTGTGTCTTTGTCTTTGTTATGTATTTAACTAAAAGTTGTCTATGATATGAATTCAACTTGGACTGTCTATCTGTACGTATTTGTTTGTGTGTTTTTTACTAACAGTGTTTCTTTTATATTTTTAATAATAAAAAAATCACTCATTTCCTCTATGGCAATATTTCTTTTCATGAAACAGAATGGTGGTCTGTTAGGGAGCCAGAAACATTTAATCTCCTAATTACCTCTGCCACTTTTTTTTTTTTATGCTGATTTAACACCGACAAGCTGTGACACCCCTGACCCAGCAAACTGTGGAGGTTGGTGTATGACTTCATCATGCTGACAAAATAATACCCCCCTATTTTAAATGGTTTCCTAGTTTGACTCTAAACACTTGTGCTTTTTTTGCAGATATTCCGATTTTGGTCCCCCATATATATCCTTAAATTAGTATAAAATAGAATTTTAAAAGACAAATCTTCATTCTAGCCACGAGGGTGTTTAACTTTTTTAGATAAAAAAAATCCCAATGATTGCGTGCATTAAGTGTTTGAATTTATTTTAAACTGAAATTTCAGATGGATCCAAACCTCAAATATATCTTTGGGACATTAACTAGCCTCAGCACTAGACTCTGAAACGGTATGTTTTATGTATTTTTAAAAAACAAAAAAAAAATAAGCTTATCTTAGTTGTAATCATTGCAATATCTTAACTATTAGATTATGATGTCCACCAGAGAAGAGGGCTCTGTTCTTGGATCCTCTAGGGATACCACAACATATTCAAAAGTGTCCCCCCAGATGTGACAAGGTAAATCACAGTTTAAACAGAAAATCTTCTTTCCTAAAATGCTAAAGGTGTTTCTTAATATTCAATTTATTTAATAAATCAAGATTCAGATTTTTAGTGTCATATGTACCCATGTACGAGAAAGTTTTTTTTTGTTTTTGTTTTTAGCCACATAATCAAAATATTACAGGTCCTTATGAGACCTAACACATCAGGCTAAGAAGGATGTCACTTTCTGTGGGCTTTTTTGCCTGAAAGTAGTTAATGGACATAATGCCATATGACTTACACTGAAAAACAACACATGGTCCGATATTAAGAAGAGTGTTACGGCTGACAAGGGTAGTTTATAAGGGGCTAATTGTGTAGAAATTACTTCACTTGTCTTTATTAAAAGGACCGCTTTAAAACATCATCAAGAGAAAAGTAAAAGAAAGAGAATAGAAAATAAAGAGAACATGGTCATTTGCAGTGACCTATCATTTAAACACATCTGATTAACCTTTTGGCAATCCCTTTTTCAATTTATTTTATTTTATTTATTTTTTGTGGTGTTCCACCAGCTGTTGACAAAAGTGTTGGATAATATAAAATTTCAGTTACTGAACGGGGTCATTGAGGAATGCCGTTCCGGCCTGCTGTCCACCTTTGCAATGCAACCTCTTGTACCTAGACTGTATAAACATGGACGTAGTGTCCGGAACCGTCACCCATTGTTTCCCGTATAGCTTGTTGCTGAACCATCCACCTAGCTCAACGGCGGGTGGACAGCAAACGGCAATCCACCTGCTTCACTCAGTGGCCACGCCCTTATTATGCAGAACTTAAAGGCTTAATATAATTTAAATGGATGATTATAAAAAAACTAAAACTAAATCCCCCCTTCACAGTTGTCTGAGGTAGAAATTAGCTATATGTACCACCCACTTGTGTACCAGGCTGTAGAACATGTCGCATTTTAAGCATGGGGAGTCTATGAAATGACTCCCTTTGAGCCACCTCTAGCGCCAGTTGATTAATTACAGTTTTTAGCTCAGCTTCCGTGTTGTTTTCAAGAGAGGGACGTGGAAGTGCTGCGTGAGTGAACATAACAATTTTTTTTATAGCACCCATCATTGTAATTATTGTCATAACACACTGTTTACTTCCAACCTATCATTCTCAGTACATATCCATTTTCTTTTTTAGTTTGCCACTGTGTCTTAAATGTGATAGCCACATCTAAGAATGACTTTAGCTGCTTGTCTCCTGCAGAACACTGAATTTTGGATACTAGCGCTTAAAATAAAAAATAATAACTAATTATTTTAATAAAATAAAAAAAATTCAAATATCATTTACTTCAATTGTCCCTAACCATTTATCAGTATTTGTAAAATAGAGTTTATTTTCTTGTAGTTACTTTGATGTTTTAAAACTTGCCTAAGATAACTTTTATTTATTCGCCTTGGCATGATATTTACTACAGCGACCTTAAGGACCTGTCCATCTTTGGTACTAAACAGGTCAAACGTGCAACTGGTAAGCTTCTGAAAAGAATGTTGTTTTTATTTCAAATCTTTATTGAATTACTATATAATTGGTGACAATTTTAATTTAAATATTGTTGAAATCAATCACAGAAATACCCTATGCTTAACTTCAATATTTGTTTTGTCCAACATGTTGAGATTGTGCTGTGTGTATGCCCACATTGGGTTTCCACTGCCAATGTGTCCAACGTACTCTCAGGAAACCAGATGTTACAAGATGCCCCGTTTGATGTTGCACACTTCTCACTTTTTATATATCTAAAAATTTGTATGTAATGTTACTGTTTAAAATAACTGTAAAGAAATAAACTTACCTTTGCTTTGTATTTCTGTGTGGATTGAACACTATGTAAACGTAAATAAGAACACGAGCAACAATGATTTTCCACTCTTATTCAAAATAGAACTCTGAAAAATCTTATAAAAATATGAATGACAAAGTGTACTAAAAGTAAACTGATTTGGATAACTTGGCCAACAGAATGATAACATGCATGAATTGGGGGTGTGTAAATGGGTCTGTGATGGACAATTGTTGGTAGCAAATCAACAGTGTTTGCCTGAATCATTCTAAATATTGTAAACGCATTTTATAAGGTCATCAGGACACTACCGTCTATAGTCAGAGGTAGCAGACAAAGACCTTTATTGCCAAATATTTTGCATAGAAAAATAATTTTTTTGTAACAGAAGGAGCTTTCCCAGTACACAGAAACAACAACAGCAGTACAATGAACAATTATCAGTACCGTACAGAAAATACACAGATAGTATGTATATGTTGTATGCACATGTGTGCTTCATACAGCATAACAGAAGATAATTACATCAATACATTCATAGGTTACCGCATATTTTTTCAAGCTGAATTCATAATAAACTCATTCTGAGACAACCATCCTGTAGAATATATGCAAAATACACAAGTGTTTAATTCATAATAGCATTAAATATAGGAGTAGGATTTTAGCGCCCCCGCGATTCATATGGCCTTCTATTGGATATGCTTGATTTATAAGCCACTGTGTCACTAGCTTTCATGTTTATCACATAGGGCGAGAGTAAGTTAGAGCAGATTTACCAAAAGAATTTCACGAGGCAGTACAGACTGCCTCTTGTTATCCTCAAAAACCGCACCAAAGTATGTCACACCGTGCTAGCACCACTGTTCCTCTATAAATTCATTTCTAATTATGCTGTGTACTCGATAACTTAAAGGTTTGATGTTTTTATTGATCCTTATCTGTGTCAGACTGTTATGTTGGCGAACACTAAGCCCTATGTTATCAGAGGACTTTTTTTTTACATGAATTGAAAACTCCAAGTCTGAATTATACGTATTGACTAATTTTAACTTAATTAATGTAAACTTTTAACATTTTTTAACTGCGCTATAAATTTTTGTTAAGATTGCTGCGTGGTAATTTATAGTTATTTGCTACCAGGTTACTTTAAGTGCTACTCTTAAAGGATTAGTTTCACTTCTGAGTTAAAATGTCCTTATTTTTGAGGAAAACATTCCAGGGTTTCTCTCTATATAGTGGACTTAAGTGGGGTTCACTGGGGGAAGGTCCAAATTGCAGCTTCATTGCAGCTTCCAAAGGCTCTACGGATCCCCACAAGGAATGAGGGTCTTATCTGCAAAACGATCGGTAATGGTCTCTTAAAAAAACAAACAAAACACAATTTCTATATTCTATCTTTAACCTAAAACACTCTGTCCCCTGTCTCGCTCCTTCATCGCTGCTTTAACTGTTTTTTGTAAAGGGCTTTTACCTTCTTTGCATGTTCACTTTGTTAAACACTGGGTGTGTATTTTTTCTCTTTTTCTTCGATGTAAGTATGATTTTGAAGTTGGAGGTGAAAAATGAATTGGAGTTTTTTCGACCTCCCTATCTGTTTCAACAGAACTGCACAGAGTATCCTGCACATTGCAAAGCTATCAGACAAGCAGTTGAGATTAAAAGTATATTATTTTTATTAGAACAGACCAAGTGTAGGGTCCTTGATAGACCTTCTTCCTCGTCTGGGAGCGTTGTAGAAATGCTTTGAAGCCTGCAATTGGACCTTCCATCCCAGGAACCCCACTTAAATCCACTATTTTCACGAGTTTGCACTAACATAAATATAGTAATACGCAATTAGTAGCATATTTAGCGGCTTTCCCCGGAGAGGGCGCGGCTCAGGATGAGCCTGAAACCAAAGCACCCCCCACCCCCGCCCCACCCCAGAATGCATGAAATTAGAATTAAGAGGAGTGAGGTGTTGGGGTGGAAGGATGCTGGGAAGAGCGGTACGTTGGCTGTATGCAGTAGGTGGACAACCATAATGGGTAATACCGCTCAGTGTAGTGCCGCCGTAGGGCCATGGATTAACTGCAGTCAGGTCGCGAGTTAAAATCATTCGCGTGAAAACTCGCTACCACCATGTGCGCAAAGGGACGGATTGCAAACTGACTGTACTTGTCAAATGTTGGTTGTAACGAGATGAAAGGATAATAAAACAACACATACATTATAATAGAAAATGGTAAAATCCTTAAAAACCATTAAAAAATTTACGTGAGTTAATTGCCAAAACAGGAGAGTCCGTCGGCTACAGTCTACTCCTCACAAATGAAATAAAGGACCTACACAAGGTTCTAATGCATGTTATTGGGATTTAATCATTACACACACACACACACTATATATATATATATATATTATATATATATATATATATATATATAATATATGCGTGGATTAAAAGCTAAATGTTTTCACTTCATTTTGTTCATTCTAGTAAAAAAAATATAAATAAGATATATAATATATCTTATATATATATATTATATTTATTATTTAATATTATTCTTACGGGCTGTCCAAATGATTAATCATGATTAATCACATCCAAATAAAAGTTTGTTTACAAATATATGTGTTGGCGAATGTGTATATTTATTAATGTATTATATTACAACACTGCATGTATATATTTAAGAAGAATATGTTATTTTTATATATTACTATCATTTATATATATATAAAATATACGCATAATAAATATATAATTTATATACATAAATATTTTCTAAATCTATATTATGTGTGTGTATTTATATCAAACATAATAAATATACCCTGTCCACCTCATATATTAAGATAAACAAAACTTTATTTTGGATGTGATTAATCATGATTAATCAGTTGACAGCCCTAATATATCATATATATATATATATATGATATACACACCTATATATATATATAGATCCTTCAGTTCCATATGCAGAGCGAATGAGAAGGTCCGCCTTAGAAATATTTGTTATAACTCTGTCTATTATTCTTGATTTTGGCTACCTGCTACACTTTGCATTATGCCCTTATGTCGAATTATGCCTTACTGGTGAACCAAAAATTGAGTATTTTCTGTTTCAGCTGTTTGATCGCGCTGGTGCCTTACACGCACTCATTGGAACATGCAGCCTTTAACATGCCATTCAAGCATGAGCACGGTCCCTTTGGCATTTTTGGCTAATTATAATTTTTTTTTTTCCGTCGTACTGAAAACACCGTGACCTACACAACCTATTTGACCTAATGAATATAGTTAAGCTTTCAATGGTCAACATCAAGAACAATGGAAACTTTGATTTGTCCTTAATGAGAGAGGTAAGCCCAATATCTGCAATTATATTTATCCATTAGAATTATATATTTTTAATCTTGTTCGTGTCTGTTCTGATAGCTAGTTAAATTTAAAGTATTTGTTGTAAGTTAAGGGAGCTAAAATATCCTATAGGCTAGTGTTTAAATGTTGGTACATTATAACATTATTACGCCTGCCGTTATTATTTCTGAATGTAATAAATTTGGACTTTATTACATGACTTATATTGTTTTTTTCCTCTCAAAAACTTTTTTATTTTGGTTAAAATGTGTTACGTGGGTTCACAAGGGACATTATAGTATACTTAGCCCAGAGTCTGGCCGAATCTAGCTATGTTGTTAAACATTTACAAGTTTTGTGTAGGTTGTTTTTATCTGGCAGGGTTTTTTGTCCCATTGTGCCTCGTGGTATGTGGTTGCCCCCCGCCAACAAAAAAATTGTGCATGTCGGGCAGTTGGGGTTCGCGTGGGTTGTTCAGCTGTTGCGATTTAAAATGTTTGATTTAAAGTTCTGTCGGGGCCATTTTTACACGATGGGAATTGTTAATTAAAAAAATCTAATTTTATTGTTGTGTTCATGGTAACGTACAATCAAGTCTTGGATCTATCCAGACACTCTAAAAAACACTGACCGCGGGTTGGTTCGTGACTAACTCAGCGGTGCTAGGGGTTTGGACGCAGACATGAAAGAGGAGCACAGCCATCACGTTCATCGGACGATGCCAGTGGCGACAGCCACCCATTTTCTCAGCATTGAAAAGCAGTGAAAGACCTTATGGTAACTAAAATTAAAAAGGTAAAGTTATCATTCATTGTTTATGTCCGGGCGTAGTTTGAGGTTTCATGGAAGGGGAAATTAAAAGAGCTTAATATTGAAAATACACGGACGCGATTTTCGCCGCAGAAACGGAGGTCCTTAAACTGCTCTTTTTACTGAACGAAGAGGTACGTTTAATAATAAACTCCAGGAGTGTCTTAATGTCAGATTTACAAATTTTACAAAAACAACAACTACGATTTTACAATAGTCTGCACTTTTTGAGGTGTTATAGACATTTAGTAACACATTTTTCCAGGTTAATTTATCTATTTTTCACGGTAACGACTGTAGTTTCCAAAGGAAACCGCGTTTAGAATAGACTAGCATATATTTTAAGGCTGTTGAGTGGTAGGCTGTTGCATGTAATTTTCAAGACTGATGACTTGTGCTTCAGTGGTGCCCGCGCCGGGATTTTAGCTACGCAGAAGCCTGCTTTTGTGAGGAGGAGCGATTTTCTCAGCCTCTTAAGAAGAGCGGGAAAACGGTTTAAGGCAAATAACTTCATAATTCCATATCTTTTTTTGTTTTACTAAACGAAAAGAATGTTTTGTTTTTGTAGATGTGAAAGCCAGAGACTAAGAAACTCCCTTCTTTGAAGACTGATGTTTTATTTTTAGAAAAAATGTTGTCTGGTGTGTCCCTGCCTGTTTGACTACTTCACATTTTGATGCAACAACATATGATTACAATATTCTAAACCTACGGATGGTCCTTTTTTTCTTTTGCATAACTCAGACGACTTTGGAGTTAATGGACACAGCAGCCTGCTTGTGTGAGGAGGATGTGATTTCTCAGCTTCTTTGAAGAGAGGGGAAAGACAGTTTAGTCAGTGACGAGCCTCAGGGGAAGCAGGGCCTCTCTGCTTGCCTAATCCCATAAAAATAAACTGTGTGAAAATGATTTTATTAATTAGTTAGGTAGCATTTACATTTGTGGTCTGTCCCAAAATTGCCCTATGATTAGTTTAGTTAGGTTAACTGAAATATCCTACAAAAAAGTCTAAGGCCAGCACATACTCAGATAGTGCTTCCCTTTGGTTGAAAGACGTCCATCTATTGTTATGACATCATTAGTGACATACTCATCAGCCAATCATTTTGACGTTCATACACCCGCCCTCTGGGCCTGCTTTCGTGCCACTGCGACCCCCAGCGTAGAACAGCCCCTTTGTCAGGGAGTTCCAAGGAACTAAGTGAATTCAATGAAAGAAAATAACAGCTGCAGTCCATCGTCGCCTACATCAATCTTGTTGCCGATCTTTTTCAAGGCCCCTCTTTTGCAGACAAAACAGACTAACTGGGAAAAAAAGACCTAACTGAATTCCGCTAACAAAGCCCAGCAAATTTTTATGTGTCCATTTCTAAGTTCAACTATGAGTATGCTATGAGTGGCTAACAGCTCGCACCGAGCACCAATTTTTTTGTTGGCCATGTTTACATTTTAATAGCGAGTAAGGCGACATGGAATGACAGAACCATGGACTTTATTTACATTGAACAGGTGAGTGCTTTATTATTTGATGAGTAGCCTATTGTATCATGCACAATGTAACAGATGTGTACGGGTGCGCTGATAATGCTGTGGTGCGGTTGTGAATGTCCAGCATTTGTCCAAGTTGGTTGCTGTTTCCGGGCGCGTCGTCATTTAGAGGTGCGTGAATGTGCTTGACCCAGATATACTAATTTGAACACTTGTATTGGTGCACTACTTTTACTGAATATGTGGGGACATTGACTCTGCATTTCCCCCACCCCTAATCTAAGCCTACTGGTGAAATTGTTGAGCTGCCGTCATTGTTTGTTGATAGCCTGGTGGCGCATATAGTGCTTATATACATTTGCCTGCGTAGCAGCACAGAGATGTCATATAGTTTACAGTTCCTTATTGAAGGCCCGGACTGAAACCCCGGGACTTGTACAGGCGAGCGCTCTGAGTGGAAGGCAAGGAAACTTAATAATTCATGGTATCAAGTGTGAGTGTGGTATTTACTAACTGCGAGGCCTGGGGGCTGGCGGAACTACAGGATTTTTAAATCCGAACCGATTATGAAATCTGGCTGCAGCACACACATTAGGAGAATCTTTGGGGGGGGCAAGATATCTCCCTCAAATCTTAACATTGCACACACTACAATATCTGAACATCGCCGGCGCAATACACACTTCGACAAGAATATCATAGATTATCATACCAAGGAGCGCCTCACGTGATCTCTGCAGAGTTCGCACTGATATTGGTACATATGTTTCGCTAGCGTGCTAGGAGCTTTCCTGCACTCAACCCACTGCATCAAACTGAGTGCAGTTTTTTTACTCCAGCGCTTCTCTTTCTCCTTACGTTTTTAATGCGTTGTTTGCAACACATTATCCAGACGTCGTGTTAACTACAAAGGTCAAGAAACAGTTTCCCTCTGTCTCACTTCCACCGGAAGCCGTACATCAGCTGTTTCGCGCATTTGCTGTGAAAGTACTGACTAATCATATCGCCTCATCATTACCGTTTAAATCCAAATAATCAAACATTTGGATAGTAATCGGGGCCTGCCCGATTTGTGATGCGAGCAGATCGGAGGTGCAACATTCGATCGTGAACGCCTCACATTACTCACTATCCATGCGCAACATCGGGACAGATCGGGTGCTTCGACAAGATGTTTGCTTGTCCAGATTCTCGGGAGGGGAAATCAGGGCTAAACTCAGCTAAAAATCCTTTAGTTGTGAGCCAGGCCTTAAGAGTAAAAGAATGTTTGTTTATTGTTTTCTGTAGATTTTGACAGCCAGAGACATATGACCATCATTATTTTTTGATATTTATGTAAGTTATTTTTAGAAAATAATGTTCCTGTTGTCTCCTGCCTGTTTATTTCACATTTTAGGTAACACGTGTGATTACGTTGCTCAGATTTCACATGAAAACCATTGATGTTCCGGGTGTTTTTCATTCCAGACGCAAACCGACTTTGGAGTTGTGCTGATTGGAGAGTCCATCATTCTTGTCTTCCTTTCTCAAGGAATAGTTCACACACACCAAAAAAAAAAAAAAAATTAACTGCCCTCATGTCATTCCAACCCTATAAGACTTGTCCTGTCTTTAGAACACAAATTGAATATATTTTTTAATTTTCTCATAATTTTTGTGTTAATCCTTTATAGGCTAATATCAGTATTTTCAAGCCTTAAATACAGAGTTTATTGTAAGAAGTATACATTCTGAGATTTTATATATGAATAAATCTAAATTAATGAAGTGAACAGGCTGTTTCAGAAGAAATATTGGTACTCCCCAGACTTGCAATGGAGGACAAAATATTAAGAGAATATTAAATATATTTATTTGTATCCAAAATTAGCACGAGTTTGTATGGGTCTTGAACCCATGGGGGATGAGTACATTGATGACCATTTAATTTTTTTGGTGAACTAACCTTTGAATAGCAGCCCTCCACGTACAGATTTTGTGAGGTAGGATGTCATGTCTGGGTTTAATTTTCGTAAGAAGTAGTTTTTTCTGGCAAGCAATATATTTTATTTAACAATATCACATGCTCGTCACCCTAGTGCTGCCTTATGCATCTGAGCGCGTGGTAGAGAGACATTAACAACCACACAAAGTGTTGAAACTATAAAACAGATTATTTTACCTAGCTTACTATGTGAATACACCTCTATCTAAAAGGGATAGAGGTTAATTTAAATGTTTTTCTTGTTTAAATGTTTTCGCTCTTTTTACGCCACTGATGAAGGGCTTCTATGAATGCATCATTATGCACAGAGATCTGAAATGGACAGTGTGCATGACGTATTCATGGACTATTGCTGGCGTTTCCCAGCAGGTGTTTCCAAGCCCGTAAATCACAACTTCAAACCACGGCTCACGACTACGTAAGTTCCAGGCAGTCACGCCAAAACGCTGACAGCACGGAATTGTAGCTAGATTATTCAGTTATTGCAACGTTATATTGTTCCTAAATCTATTTCTCAGCGTGTAAACACTTGCATAACACAGCATCCCATAGACAATATTATCCGTAGGGGCTGCCAATAGTTTGGTTCGCGGGCTATGTGACGTCCAGAGCTCGATACGGAGTACATCGAGTTGACTTGGACTGCCATTTTGGTGCACTTCACGCGGGGTAGAAGGTTGGAAAAACACAGGTTATGGGTTGCCTGGAATGCGCATAAGAATCAAACTGTATGTATAATTGTACCAACAAAATGTTATGCTTGTTTTCTGTGTTGTTTAGTAAAAGGAGTGTCCACTCTGTCATTCATACACATGCTCATTCTTTAACACCCCCATGCGTCCTGTTTAAATGTTATATATCAGTATGAATAATGTTGTGGTTTTATTTGCGTACTGTCAGCTACAAAGTTTGTAAAGAACTTAACTAATTGTACAATTATTGTATATGTGTTTTTGTATATTTTATACAGTTATATAAAATTTACCAAAAAAGTCAAATTTGATCTTTAAAGTTATTCAACAAATGTTCAATGCTTTATTTTTATAAACTAGTAGCGTTAAGCCTACTTTTCTGCATTTTTCTGTCTTCTTACATGGCATGTTCATTTTGTTTGCCTGTTTTCTCTTGTTTTTAATAAATATTTACCCTTTAATAGTTATTCCCTTTGTGTCTAAAGTGATTTTAAAATGAACAAGATTGTAGTTTATGCCTAGGCTTCGATTTTTGTTCATTTAGCCTAGCATGTCAGTAATTTTAAACCATAAAAAAGCAACCCAGCATCTGGGTTTAAACATAATAAGCACTGTTGGGTTAAAATAACCCAGCTGCTCGGGTTAGTCCCCTTTCTGACCCGTGCGTGTTTGCCAAATACCCAAATTGGGGTTGTTTCAACCCGCCAGTTTTTAGAGTGTAAATTTAATTTAAGGCGATTTAACATGCCCTGTTACATTTGCAACCTGTTTTCAACTTATACACTACTTGAGATTTTAAACATCGTTTAATAGTATTGAAATTCAAGCTGAATCTTCTAGTATAAAAAAAAAGCTTTAAATTTCTTAAATTATTTCTATGAATTAAAGTACCTAACTTAAAACATATGTTATCCATGACTTTTCAATCATATCATTTTTTTACAGTGTGATAACGAGCTGTATTTCGTTTTTTCCTTTCGAAACCACAGCACCCACTTTTGTTCTTTTTTAAAATCTATTATTTGCTTGCCTATCTCCTACAACTGAGTTCCCTTTCAAGGGAACTTCGAACTGCTTCCTCTAGGGGTCGCTATGGGGAACACCTCGTCGTGACCCGTGTCTGAAGCATAACAAATGAAAAAACAACCAACTAGTTGGCCGCGTACAGCCTCTGACGTCACTACCGGTGGGGGTGCGACTATCAAACAAGGCACCCGGGAAACCCGTCATTCTCTTCTTCGTCTTCATGCTGCTGTGTTTTTTTGAAAGCGTGCATCTGAAGCGAACCGGTAAGACGCGCTCTCTTCTCTGTCTATCATTGGCGACTTACTAGCAAGCGTTTAGACAATGTATTCAATCCGTGTCGGCGTTATTTGAACACCTGATGACACACACATCTTTACGTGATTTGTTTTGGGTAAAGAGCACGCACGCGATGTCCTTTTAGGAGGCAAATCTGCGTGCATTGCGAGCCGTTTTTTCAAGAAAAAAGCTCCGCTCTCGTCGTCTCTCCTTCCCCGAAAAAAAAAAAAAAAAAGGCAGCCTCTGCTTCCCGCGGTTTCTACCCGCCTTGCTGCTGGCAACGTTACGGAGAAATTAGCTCGTGAGAATTTCAGGTAGATCTGTCTGATGGTTTAAAGATGGGACGTTTCCCTTTCGCGCTCAAAATGGCCGGCGGACGAGAGAGAGCCCGTGAGGATGATTTATACTTTAACCTTTCTGATACTGAGTTAGTGCTCTCTGGTTTTACCCGGAAAAGCATGGGATATTTGAGGATGGTGAAGCTGAGGCTGAGGCGCTTCTCCATTCTCCTTCCCTGCGTATGTAGTCGCTGTTGGAGGTGTATGGATCGCACACCTCGATGAGCGTTATCTTTTCCCGACCATAGCCCTCCAGCTCAGGTGAGCCTTCCATTTCTGCCTGATCTCCATACAGAGAGCGAAAGGAAATGAAGAGGCCGTTTTCCTTCCTCGCATCCATCGGTTTCAGCATAAGCGTTTTTGCGACATCGAGGCGATGCGCGAAAACGGCTATGAGAGGATTGCCCCCTGCAGAAAGAGCTTTCAGATTCTGCGGGGGATACATCATTCTTATCTCCCTCCTGCGCTACGCCCCCTTCAGCAATGCATCTGGCTAATGGCAGGCATACGCAGCAGCAGGTCAGGCTGTAATTACAAACATAAATGCGTCAAGCATATCAAACTGAGCTGCTGAAAGTCCTGGATAGAGGCAAAGGCCATTTTTCCTGATCAGTAGCCGGCTGCCCGCACCACAGGCCTATCTCCTCCGGCTACCAGCGGCGCCTCTACTGCCAATCGGCCAGGACGTAATTGCGGGCCAGGGTGGTGGCGGAGAGCCATCTGTTGATGAACCTGGCAGACATCGGTAAGAAAGAAAAGGCTTTTCTCTCGATGCTCAGTTTTCGCCTTCTGAACTTTCGGTAATTTTTTCCGTTGAAGCGGGGTCGCGAAGTTCGTGGGAGACGAAGGCGCAACTCCCGCGCTTTCAGATCCTCGTTCCACGAAGGTCCAGGTCTGAGCGCGAACAACCTAGGGTCCTGGCCTTCTCGATCTGAGGATCAACGGGCACAAGAAGGCTAGTGGTCGCGACTCACACGCTCCGTCCCCCAACCTGCGGGCAGGGTTTAAGAGGATTGTGGGTCACAAGGGGGTAGCATACTAAGGGATGTGATCCAGACAGGCAGCGTTCTCGTCTGAGTCAGAGTTGACGAGGTATCTACTCGTTCCCTTTTAGGGATTTTAACTTTCTGCTTTTATCTCTCCCTTCCTAATCCCCCTGTAACACCAGCTCATCCCTGATCGAGGTTAGGTGAAACCTCGAACACATAACAGTCTCCTATGCGGACCTATAATGTTTTGGCTGGTTCTATATGTTATAGCAACCCTTACTGATGGTCCGACTAAAAGAGGCGCCCCTGAGCGGGCCTCCAGCGCAGGAGGGTGGGAGTATAAAAATAACCCGTGTCTGTATATACTTATGGGGTAAAATTGCTGGGTGGTTATTGCTACTAATAACTCTGTGATTTTCTTCCTTTGCAGTGCTTCAGTTACAGTGTTTACTAAACACGAATCGTCAGCACCAGCATCCGCTTCAATGGTCCGTATAGGCGCTGAGACACAGTTTTCGTGCGGGAGCCTCCTTTGATCATCAGCCTGGCACAGCACTGCAGGAGAATTTCATGGAGTCCGCCAGGTCACCCTGAGGGGTCTCCTCTGCTCTGTGCTGTCGCATCCAGCGGGAAGTGAGGGCAGTTACAGAGTCTTCTTGTATTGCTGCCTCAGGTGCAGCTCCCCTCGCTAGAGTTATTAAAAAGTCGAGCTTGCCTCTCCCGTGCGGTTCAGCACGTGCCTCTGCGATGCTTAAGGAACCTTTTAGGTACACACGCTAAAGCTCTGTGTATTTCTGAAAGCCACATGTGTCAGTGTGTCACTTGAACCTTTGCGAACTTTCTAAAATCCACGTATGGTAAGTTTGCACGCAGCTCCTGCTCACTTTCTGAAATCGTATGGTAGGGTGACCGCGTCCCGCCTCGTTCCCTTTCTTGAGTATGTTAGACCTTGGTCCTTGGGCTCCATTCAGCCAGTGTTTATTTGTTTATACACTTCAAGCATCGCTTCCGCCCCTCAACATGAAGGGCTATTCGGGCGATTCCTCGTGGTAGTTTTAGCAGCGCTCCCCTTTTCCCAGAGGGTCGCCTATGAGCGTGCTTCCTCTGTATTCAGGAGTTCTCCTCTCTATGAACTGAGTTCACTGTTTTTCTCCCAGAGCGCTCCAGCAGTATTTTCCACAGTCGAGTGATGACTCTCAACAGAATTTTTTGAGATGCACCAGTCCATCTATTAGCTGCTGTTCTTCAGAGTGCCACGAGAGCCTTCCTTAGACAGTATTTGCAAAATCCATTGCTATGGGAAGTGTCACGTAAAAGTCTTTGCAGCACTTTTCTGAACTCCGCACGTGGTAATTTGCGCACGCTAGTACGCTGCGTTCTTGTCCTAAAATTCCGATAGTGAGGGCTTCCGTCGCGGTTGCGCGTGCCCTTCGTGAGCTGGTAAAGCCCCTATCATCTGGGCGCCCCACCCATGTTTGCCTCCGGATACCTATCTACACAGGTGTTGCTACTGGAGATCGTTGAGACAGCGCCTCAGCAAGCTTTTGCGGAAGCAAGCGTATCCCCGGTGTGCAGCCCTATACTTAGATAAATGCTAGGTTCCTAGCTGTATCCCGTTTAAAGGAATCTTTCCCTGATTCCAAGCCTTTACTCTACCCCGGCCGAGGCCCTTACCAATTAAGTGTGGTAGTACTTAGGGCCTTTGGCCGTAAGGGTATTGTCACAGACAGCCGTCTAAACGCCGGGGCAACTCCCCATTGAAATGGTAAAGTTGGTACTTAGTGGTTCGCCATGATTCTGGCCTGCCTCCCCTCAGTCATGGCGGCGTGGGTATAGCGTTCCCCATAGCGACCCCTAGAGGACGCAGTTCGAAGTTTTCCTTGAAAGTCACGTCTCCAGTTTTACGAATGACCATGGTCCCTGATTAGGGAACGAGTAACACTGCGTCCTTCCCTCTAGCTCCTGCCATGCTCTTCGGACGCAAGCTTCCGCGAAGAGATAATGACGTTTTCCCGGGCCGTTTTAAATAGTAGCACCGGTAGTGACGTGCAGAGGCTGTCGCCGGCCAACCTCGTTGGTGTTTTTTCATTTGTATGCTTCAGACACGGGTCACGACGAGGTGTGTTCCCCATTCGACCCCTAGAGACGCAGTGTCTTCGTTTCCCTACTCAGGGAACCATGGTTACATTCGTAACCTGATAGCTTTTTTTTGTTTGTGTTTTTTTTGAGGAAGGTGCCACTGGTCATGGATGTCAAAAGAGAATTACATCTCCTTAGAGGTGGCCAATTAACTTAACAAAATGGAAATAAGGTAATTGTGATTCTTTTCTTTATTCTTTAAGAAAATAGTTGTTTAAGTTCTTGTTAGAAAACAAGGGACAGAAGAATAAGGGACGATCCAAATATTTGTAAATGTACACAAAATTTATGTTCTATAGTCTGCCCGCAGTTGAAAAAGTTTATCAGAGAATAATCATATTTGTTTGGGTTTCAAGCCCATTTAGTACAATTATATATATAACAGTGGTTACGGAATTAATTTCAGACCCTTACTTGTTAAATCTGTTATAGCAGCCATTTGCCTAAAATCATTTTTTGTATATGATTAAAAAAAAAAACCATTTGCTAAAATCATTAGTTCTTTTTTTTTTCCTCCTTAATGTACACACAAGCACCCCATATTGACAGAAAAGACACAGAAGGTTGACATTTTTGCAGAGTTGGTGTTTAAAAAAAGAAAAACTGAATAATCACATCGTCCTAAGAAGTATTCATACCCCTTTGCTGTGACACTCATATATTTAAACTCAGGTGCTGTCCCATTTCTTGTCTGATCATCCTTTGTAGATGGTTCTAACACATTCATTTGATACCAGCTGTGTTTGATTATACTGATTGGACTTGATTAGGAAAAGCCACCCACCTGGTCGATATAAGACCTTACAGCTCACAGTGGCTGTCAGAGCCAAATAAGACTCATGAGATCAAAGGAACACTGCCTGAAGCGCTCAGAGACAGAATTGTGGCAAGGCACAGATCTGGCCAAGGTTACAAAAAATTTCTGCTGCACTTTAGTTCTTAAGAGCACAGTGGCCTCCATAACCCGTTAAATCGGAAAACTTTGGGACAAGCCAGAACCCTTCGTTAAGCTGGCCGTCCGGTCCAAACTGAGCTATCGGGGAGAAGAAGCCTTGGTGAGAGAGAGGATAATGAAGACCCCAAAGATCACTGTGGCTGACTCCAGAGATTCAGTCGTAGATGGGAGAAAGTTGTATAAAGTTCGGGCTTTGATGGCAGAGTGGCCCGACGGAAGCCTCTCCTCAGTGCAAGACACAATGAAATCCCGACAATGGAGTCCCAGATGGTTGAGAAATAAGATTTCTCTGGTCTTGATCGATACCAAGATAGAACTTTTTCGCTTAATCTAAGCCTGTATGTTGTGAGAAAACCAGGCACTGCTCCACACTGTCCCAAACAGTCCCAACGTGAAGCATGGTGGGTGGCCATCATCATGCTGTGGGGATGTTTTTCAGGCTGCAGGGACCAGTACGACTGGTTTTCATAGAGGGAAAGATGAATGCGGCCCAAGTATCGGGATATCCTGAACGAAAACCTTCTCCAGAGTGCTCAGGGACCTCAGACTGGCCGAAGGTTCACCTGCCAAAAAGACAATGACACAGCGACCAATTCAGAAAAGCCCAGAAACTATTGTGGTCAATTTCTTCTGCGGCTTTAAGGTACAAACTGGCTGTTCTGGATACAGCAAAGACCTTGCAAGGCTCAGGCTTTTCATCAATGAGGACTTCTCTGAAACCGTCCATCAAAGGAAGGAAAGATTTACTCCCTGCAAGAAGGCGGGCTCGATGGAGAGAGAGAGGTGGACATTGCAGTATTTGAGATATGATAAACTTATTGGCCCACCACCAACTCAAAATCCTCCGTAAACAAAGGAGGACCAACAGTATAGAGTAAATAAGTAAATATACACTCTATGGGACTACTATAATACATCTGATTCTGATTTCAATATTTTTGATTCCCTCTTAATTGATTCTTATAATTTTGATGTTGACCCAGATTTACATTTTGTTGTCTCAATCTGTGGATACCACAAACCTTTGCAGATTTTATGATGAAACTCAGTTTAATGACTTATATGTTTTTTCCATGCCTTCTAACATATATTCTCCACTTTCCACTGAATTATAAGAAGTCTTCCTTGTAACTATGACAAATTTATTCATTCTTTATCTTTAACTTAAACATAATTTTATCTGTTATTGCTTTATCTGAAACATGGCTTACAGAGACTCTAGAGAAATTGAGCTCTAGATGAGCAGAAATATTTTAAATTACCAAAAAATTACAATTCAGTTCATTATGTGTGAGAGAAAATAGATCGGGAGGTGGAGTATCTTTAGTTTTTTTTTTAGACAACTCTGAATTTAAAGTTAGGGATGATTTATCACTGAATTCAGTAGAATCTTGTTTTTGTGGCGCTCTCTGGTGTTTTTGCCGGTGGAACAAACGTCATAGTTGGTGTCATATATCGTTCACCAGATTCTGTTGTCAAAGATTTTAATGAAGTCTACTCCAGTTCTCTATGATCTGATTAACCCGGAGGATAAACTTTTGTTACATCTTCGGGGATTTTAATATAAATCTTTTAAAAAATAATCCAGATACATTTACTGCGGGATTTTCTAAAATATACTTTTATTCTAGTTATTTTTTTCCCTCTTATTCATAAACCTACTCGCGTAAAGGCGAATTCCAGCAACTTTGATAACATCTTAACAAATATTTGAGTGAAGGAATGAAATATGGAGTCACGGGATGTGGATTTGCTGATCTTTCCCTATATTTCCAATTTTTCGTAACTCAAGTTTAATACAACCAAACAACAAAAAAGATGTGCGTAAAAGAATATTAGCAAGCTACTGTTTCTTTCTTCTAATTTAAACGAATGCTTGCCAGTACTTCCCTGAATGATCTGTCCAAGAAAAAAATGTCTTTTGCATATCAAACCTTATGAAAATTATAAGCGTATGTTTCAATGAATGTTTTCCAATACTACTACTCTGCTAGGAATATAGGCAGGCCCTTTATTTAAGCCTTGGTTTACAGTTGAACTTGTTTGAAGCTCCGGAGGAAAAAATAATAAATTGTACAAAAAATATATTTCAAATCCGACCCCCGTAACTCGTGTTGCTTATAACATCCTTGTAGAAAATAATATACTTATTCCATTAGATCGTCAAAAAAGAAATATTTCTGTGAGAAATTTAGAGGTGTTCAAATGATACTAAAACCACATGGAAAGTTATAAATCAGTTGCTGCATAGAGATAAGTCTCATTCAGAATTACCTTCAGTTTTTTATGAAGGTGATAATTCTTTTAATAATTCATTTGATATAGCTCAAAAATGTAAAAATTTTTTGTTAACATTGGACATGAATTAGCCAGTAAAATTCCTGTTTGTAATGGTAATCCACTAGA